>NC_134491.1:27024352-27205238 GCF_040206685.1 Ascaphus truei
GAACAAGATTTTTCCAGCCGGGCACGCGGCTTTTCAACAAAAGCCATTCTTCCTTCTCCCGCCCGCCTGCGCCAGACGCGCTGCTCCGGCCTATGGCGGGTTGACTAGTCGCCCTGACTGGTCCCGATCCTCAGGACGGAGCGGAAGGGGACGTGACCCAGTAGTTAGGCCCCTCCCACTGTGCAAAGGCTCATCCAATCAGCATTGGCTATATAGCGTGGTTACTGTAACTGACGTACGTAGGTTTGCCGGCCAGAGCTGGGGAGGAAGAAAGATATAGTGATACAAAGTATCTATACACTGATAATGAACATGCTGCGCTGTATAATGCTGCTGATTATCTAAACGGATAATAAACAGAATTTGCTGTATAATAATGATGAATGTAGATATATGAGATGAGTATCTATATACTGATAATGAACACGCAGTGTGTATAATGATACTGCGTATGTATATACTGATAATGGACACGCAGTGTGTATAATGATGCTGCGTATGTATATACTGATAATGAGCACGCCACGCTGTATAATAACGATAAGTATCTATACACTGATATTAAACATGGTGCACTGTATAGTGATGTTGAGTTTCTATACACCAATCAAAAAAAATAGAAGAAAAGTGGTTAGTCGCACACTGCTATACAGGCAATAATTCCAGCGTGGGCTTGGGTTAGCATGGAAAACCTCACCCGGCCCGGGCACGGAAAGGATTGACAGATTGATAGCTCACTCTCGATTCTGTGGGTGGTGGTGCATGGCCGTTCTTAGCTGGTGGAGCGATTTGTCTGGTTAATTCCGATAACGGACGAGACTCCTCCATGCTAACTAGTTACGCGACCGCCCGTGCTGAAATTATTATGCTGTATAGCAGTGTGCAACTAACCGTGTTTCTGCTTTTTTTGTGTGTGAGTATTACAACTTGAAGAACTTGGAGAGCATAAAAGTGAGTTTTTTCCTTTTTTCAATGTATCTTTACATTTTCTTTGCTTTTAAGTAGCGTGCAGGTCCAACTTGGGATTTCTGTATTGTTACTGTACCATTCGATGTTGGTACTGGACCTGGCACCTATACGTTCGAATTTATGTATTTATGGGTAAGTGCAAGTTCTAAATACTTTTTTTGAGTTTCTATACGCTAGCAATTACTATGCAGCGCAGTATAGTCATGCAGAGTATCTCAATATACTGATAATGCATTTACTGCACTGTATAATGATGCTGAGTATCTCTGTACATGATAATGAACACACTGTGCGTTATGATAATGCTAAGAAGTATGTACTGTATATGTGCAGAGTACGGCAGGGCAATGTGTACAGTACTGCAGAGCAATGTGCATATGTCGGTGCAGAGCTTTGTATATAGTCTTTGATGTGCAGGGTTTATAAGAGCAAAGTAGTCTACCTATGTGCAGAGCCCTTTCCCCCAGGTTACTGCAGAGCGTCCTAGGACATAGCCCGTAGGAGATGTCACCTGATATTAGAGCTGTGAGTGAGATTAAACCTGACAGCGTCATTAGTTCTACACTGTGTTTTCTAAATGCCAGCACCAGGGGGACGGAGGGGGAGTTATTGATATACGG
The DNA here is from genome assembly GCF_040206685.1 of Ascaphus truei. Lineage (NCBI taxonomy): Eukaryota > Metazoa > Chordata > Amphibia > Anura > Ascaphidae > Ascaphus > Ascaphus truei. Next base: position 27,025,942 of record NC_134491.1, read on the forward strand.
CTGTTTATTTAAGAGGTAGGTGACCTGGGGAAAGCGACAGCTCAGTGACACCTTTCTGTCATAGAGGAGGGGAGCCTCTTAACTCTTAGTTCCGATAGGCTCTGGTTATGGTCTGGTTATTGTGATGGTTTGGTCATTGTGATGGTTTGGTCATGACGATGGTCTGGTCATGGTTGGATTATGGTGATAGTCGGGTCATGGTTTGATTACCTTATGTCTCCATTCTGTCACGCAGCTTAGTCTTGGCCACCTCAATAGGTCATGGTTTCATTATGGTTGGGTCATGCTTCTGGTTTTTGTTATAGTCATGGTTTGGTAACCTTATTTCTCCATGCTGTCACACAGTTCAATCCTTGTCTCCCTGTTGGCTTCTGGTTTGGTCATGGTCTAGTTACCTTGTACCTCCATTCTGTCACACAGATGATCTTGGCCTACTTGTTAGGTTATGGCTTTATTATGGTGATGGTTCAGTCATGGAGTAAGGATTTGGGAGTCACGCCGCCTTCTGCGCGCTCCCGCCCTAACTCCGTTCACGGGCGGGGCTCCTTCCAAGGGAACATCATCCTGCGCACACCAGTGACGTCACTAGGTACTGCGGGGGAAGGCCCCGCCTCCAGATTGCATCACGTATCAGCGGCGCGCGCACGTGATACTAATCACGCAGATCTAATCAGCTCCAGAAAATTCACCTGTCTCCTGCACCTAGCCTATCACTGCTTCCACTGAGGCCGCACCTCCGCTCCGCCTCTCCATAGGATTGGACAGTCCTGCCTATATATGCTCAGCTGTGCCACTGGCACTTTGGCTGAGTATAGATTCATGTTACCTGTTCTTTGCCTCCACAGTCTTGCCTTGCCTTGCTGAACCTTGCTCCGTGTACCGACCCGGCTTTGCTCTTGAACTTCGCAACTCTGGAATACTGACCCCGGCTACCTCTGACCCTCCGCATCTCTCCAACCCTGACCTCGGCACTCGGACAACGACTACCCTCCATTCTCCAACCCTGAATACGGCTAATAGTACCTTCAACGATCCGGACATCTCCTACTCTGACCTTGGCAAGTATAACGACGACTCTTACCTCTCCAACCCCGACCCGGCTACCTCGACCAATCTACACTCCAAACGTGCCCCCGTGGCTGTGGGTGATGTTTATACCCATTCCCACCTCAGTCCCGGGTCCCGCCTTGTTTGTGGTGAGTACAGCATTACACATGGTTATGGTTGGGTTATGGTGATATGGTTATAGTTTGGTTACCTTGTGTCTTCATGGTCAAGGTGAAGGTGATGGCGTGGTTATGGTTATGGTTTGGTCATGGTGATAGTCTTGGTGATGGTCTGGTTGCAGTTTGGGTACCTTGTGTCTCCATGCTGTCACACAGCTCGGTCTTGGCCTCCCCATTGGGTCGGTAGCCTCCCTTCTGGGTAAACTTGTTGCTCATGGTGGCTGCGGTAACAACGGCCTTGAGGCTCCGTTTGCGCTTGGGGACGTTCTGCTCCGGGTGGAAGAGGATGACGTAGACCTTTGGCATGTAGAGCATCCCCAGGGACACAGAGGCACTCAGACTTACCGAGATGGTCAGCGTCGTCGTCTGGATATGCATCTTGGGACAGGAGGAGGGGGAGGGGTGAGAGTGGAGCAGGGAGATAACCATGTACATTATTATGACATTAGAGAGAAATAGCCAAGTATGTAATCATAAAATCGGGGACAGAAATGTATTATTAGGGCATTTGGGACATCCGCCCATTATAGAGATAGCTATGCATGTTATAAAGTCATCAAGGAGCTAGCCATGCATTATTATGGCCATGCTCACCACCATAACATCGGAGAGATAGCCATGCATATTATTCTGACATCAAGAGAGATAACCATGCACCGTCACACCATCAAAACATCAGAGGAACAGCCATGCACATAATAATTACATTAGAAAGATAGCTATGTGCCATCAAAACATCCGAGAGATAGCAATGCATATTATCAAGAGAGATAGCCATGTGTGCCACCATAACCTCCGAGAGATAGCTATGCTTAGTATCATGACATCGGAGCGGTAGCCATGTGTATTACCACCACATCGTCCGAGAGATAGCCACGCACACCATCATAAAAGAAAGCTATGAGGAGCATGCGCGATGGTGAGGAGATAGGAGCCCTGACTAATGAGCTCCGCTCCCATCGGCACTTTTAACGCAAACTAAAGCAATAAAAATCAATTGAAAAGCGACTAAAAACATATTGTCGGTGACATAAACTTCCGAGGATGGCGGCAGGCAAAGCTACACGGGCGAAAAGTCAGCCAGTGTCCACATGCTTCAAAAGAAAGGGGGTAACCCCACCGGAGAAACCGGAGCTTCCCGCGCAGTCAGCCAATATGGACCCCGACAGCGATCCCTCCCTTGAAGATGATAGGGATGAGGAAACGGTCCGTCGTAAGGACTTAAAAGAATTCTGTGCCCAGATGCAGAAATTCTTTAAAACCGAACCGTGGGCTTTAAAGAGGGAGGTAGATGCGCTGGGCGAAAGAACTTATTCGCTAGAAAAGCAAGCGGATGAAACAGCCAACGCAGTCACGCAAAATACTGAACAAATCTCCACGATGCAGGATAAAATCAGACTGCTGGAGGACAAGGTGGAAGACGCCGAAAATCGTGACAGGCGCTGTAACATAAGGCTGAGGGGGGTGCCTGAAACTATCATGGACCCGGAGGACTTCACTAACAGCTGGTTGGAGTATGTCTTCCCGGACAAGCCGGAGTCCGAAATCTGGCTGGACCGGTGCCATAGGGCTCTCCGCAGCAAACCCCAAAAAGGGGATCCCCCCAGAGACATAGTGGCCCGCTTCCACCACTTCCGTACAAAAGAAGCGGTCTGCAGACTTGCCAGGGAAGATAGCTCCTTAGAATTTGAAGGAGTTCAACTTCAAATATATCAGGACCTAGCCCCTGCCACCCTAGCCAAACGTAAGGCATTCACCCCTATAACTAAAACACTGAGGGAGAACAACACCAAATACAGGTGGCTGTTCCCATGCGCCCTCATGTCCATTAAAAATGGCGTTGCACATACCCTAAGAAGAATCGAGGACGGAGAGGGATTCCTAACTGGGCTGGGTATTCCAGGTCCCTACCAATGCCCCCCTCGCCCATCCTCAGGGAGCTCGGCGACCACCACGCCCGTCTGGAGCCAAGCAGGGTCTGCCCGCACTCATGCTAAACCAAAGGACGGCGTAGTGCCCGAAATATCAAACCCCAATGAAGCCTAAAACACATAATTCCACACGGCCCTCCATCTAACACTGTCTTCAACCTGGAAAAAATATACCCAGCGGAGGTTCCGGAGCCTCCCGAAGCACACACAGACTTACCTGAGGAGTATCGGGTGGCTGAGAGGTCTAAGAGGGGGCCTTTGGACGGAGCAGACCTACACTCGACTTTGGAGCGGCAGCCATCTTGCGGAGGTCCTCACCGGTCTCGAGCGGGAAGCATAATGGCTTTCGCGCGCTTGAGACGTGACGTCATCGCTGGGCACCCTGTCATCGCGAGATCTACGACCCCCTAAAATGACGTCAGAATAGCCGGTCCTCAACACAGAGAACAGACGTCTCATCTCTACCAGGACGGAGCAGAGTTGGAGGAGAGATGGGACAGCAACATCTCTTCCTCCAACCACTCAAGACCCCCCAATTATAACATAAGCCCTTATATTTCCCCATATTCTCCCCTCTCAGCCCAATAAAAAAGCCATCCCCACTATTGAATAACCCCAAGTCATTAAAGCACTCTAGATATGTCACCCCATATTAGTATTATGTAAATCTATATATATATATATTAGTATGTATATTAGTATGTATATTATTACATAAATTATTATGACTCCATATATAGGATTTAGGACTATATAGTGACATACAGTGACATATTCTATCATATATAGTGTAATATATTAAAGATAGCTTACAGGGATGTCGAGTAGGACAAATAGGTCTGTTAGGCAGATAGAAGTTGGATATAAGTTATATACGTTGTAGATGTTGTAGATGTTGGGTTTGTTGTAGGTATGCTATAGGAGACACTTATATCAGACACCGACTATGTATATACAAGATATAAGATATATGATTTCTGATAAGTGCGTTACATATAATTAGGATATATATATAAGTTATATTGATTTTATATTGATTTTATACGATCCATACCATACAAGTATCATATGGATATACACAGGTTATGTTGGTTATATTAGTTACATATTAGTTACATGTTTATCAGAATAGGTAATTAAGTTAGGATTACATGATAAGTTAAACATATAAGCTGAACATGCAATATATCCAACATATCCAACAGTAACATCTTACTCTATCCCCTAATTAGAAGGATCAACTGGAAATAAGGGTGTGCAAGACAGGAGATATGATGGACATATGATATATGCTATATGTTTTACCGGTTTTGACAATTAAATGTTATTATATTAATGTCATTGACATATGGTTAGTCACAGTTGCAAAGTTTTACAACATATTGAATGGTGCCGGGGGAGCACCTCTCCTTCGCACAGATTTCGGTCCCCAGATTTAACGGTCCGTTTTCAAGACCCAGGGTGGTCGACCTCCATGTTTGGAGATTGGCCCATTCTTATGGTGGAACCAAACGTCCCACCCTCTGGGCGCTGGAGCTACTCTCGGGGGCCCCCGAGATGTGCTCTTGTATTGTGTTCCTCCCTTGTTGTTTATTTTTTTCGCACCTTTTTCGTTTTCTCCTATCCCCGTTCTAATCCTCTCGTTGTTTCCCTCGTATTGTTTACCTATCCCCGCCCTCTCCCTCACCCTCCCCTCCCTACGATGCACGGTCCCCAGCGGGTTCATCGTGATGGCATGGCAGGTATGGACACATTCGAAAGAAACCACGAGAATAGCACCGAGTGTAAGTACACAGATCACCCCACACACCATCTCCTGTACCATAAAATATGGCGTTAACATTAATCTCGCATAACGTGAAGGGCTCTAACAGCCCGATCAAAAGAAAGCTTGCTTTTACGGATTACATGAGAAAAAAGGCGGAGGTGTTGTTCTTGCAGGAGACACACTTCAGTAAGAATAACTCCCCTAGGTTTCTAGACAAGGGCCTTTCCCAATTCTACACGGCCTCAGCATCAGCCAAAAAGAGAGGAGTAGCCATTTTATTTCATAATACCATCCATTTTGTGGCCCAGACAATCAAAAAGGACGCGGAAGGTCGCTTTATCATCATAACTGGAACAATCCATGAGCAGCCCATCACATTAGCCTCTGTATATGCACCCTGTGTTCAAGAGGCATCTTTCTTTGACAGATTCTCCCGCTTGCTACACTCAGTAGCCAAGGGTTATATCATAATAGCTGGAGATTTCAATATTACATTGCATTCTGCCCTAGACAGATCAGTGGGAGGCGACTCGGATAATAAAAAAGCACAGGACGCCCTACGCAGTGCCTTGAAAGGCAATCAACTAGTTGATATATGGAGGGAACTCCACCCTACATCTAGGGACTATACTTTCTACTCCCACCCACACACATCATACAGCAGAATCGATTATCTCTTTGTTTCGTGCCACTTGGTTCCTAAGGTCACTCATACAATGATCCATGATATGTCATGGTCTGACCATGCACCAATTGAGCTTAGGTGCAACAATATACAGACCAATCGATCAGGCGCAAACTAGAAACTTAATGAATCTATCCTCAAAATACCCAAAATATGCGATACAATTGATCAAGAAATAGCTCAATTCTTTGAGATAAATACAGGCTCTGTGGAGTCCCATACAGTATTATGGGAGGCTCACAAAGCAGCTTTAAGGGGCATACTAATCAATACTACGGCCAGGAGAAAAAGAATAAGGGACTCCAAAATTCGGACGCTTCAATCCAAATTACATTCCCTGTTATCAAATCACAAGAACAACCCGGACCCGATCACGACACAGGAACTGAAAGACACAAAAATTGAATTAAATATGTTATTGACTTCCCGGGCAGACAATTCCTTATGTTGGTCTAAGAGGAAGTTTTACGAAAAAGCAAACAGGCCGGATACGATGCTAGCTCGAGCATTAAAGGATAGGCAATCTAAGTTTAATATCCAAGCTATACGCTTAAAATCGGGTACACTCACGGCCAACCCTAAAAAAATAGTAGAAGAATTCGGTTCATTCTATGGTTCCCTTTACGATGGAAAGAAAGTGGCACATAATAACAACACGAGCAGTGCACTGAGAGATTTCTTAGCCAGCTCAAAACTGGAGAGATTGACAGAGCTAGACAGAGAAGCTATGGGCGCTGACTTCACATTAGAAGAAGTGTCGCAAGCTATCAAGGAGCTTAAGCCATCAAAGGCACCAGGCCCTGATGGCTTTTCGGGGCTTTACTATAAGAAATTTTCCGAGTCACTTGCCCCGAGGCTGCTCCAAATGTTTAATGCTATCTTAGCAGGAGCCCCTATTCCTGAGGACATGCTACGAGCGTCTATATCACTTATACATAAACCTGGCAAGGATCCGCTCAATTGTAAAAGCTATAGGCCAATATCTCTAATTAATACTGATATCAAAATATATGCTAAATTATTGGCCAATAGATTAAGTCTCATCCTACCCAGACTAATACACCCAGATCAAGTCGGTTTCGTTAAGGGGAGGCAGGCAGCGGATAACACCCCGACGATTTATTGATCTGTTGGAATTGGCTAACAAAAATAACACACAAAGCATGTTATTAAGTCTGGATGCAGAAAAAGCTTTTGATCGGATAGACTGGCCATACTGTACTTAAAAGAGACGCTCGCGGCATTTGGCTTCGGAAATCGGGTGAGTAGAGCGATTATGTCACTATACTCAGGCCCAACCGCCAGGGTCATACATCAGGGCTTCCCCTCGGTCCCATTTCAAATCCAGAGTGGCACAAGACAGGGATGCCCTTTATCTCCCCTCCTGTTTGCCCTATGTATTGAACCCCTCGCGGCACGAATCCGAGATAGTCCGGATATCTCAGGGTAAACGTTTATTCCCAATCGCATAAAGCGGCCCTGTACGCTGATGATATCCTATTAATCATCTCCAAACCCCTTATTTCATTACCTAACCTGTTCGACCTACTAGATAAATTCTCCAAGGTCTCAGGTTTCAAGATTAACCAATCCAAATCTGAAGCTCTGAATATCAACCTCCCTACACATACGGAGAAATGACTGAAACTAAATTTCAATTTTAACTGGCAAAAGAATTCAATAAAATATTTGGGGATCCATATCACCAAAGATGCAAAAAGCATCTATAAAGCAAATTATCCCAAACTGATTTGGACTCTAAAACAAGACCTAATCAGATGGGGTCTTCCAAGAAGATTTCTTGGATTGGAAGGATTCACAGCGTTAAGATGAATCTACTTCCCCGTATCCTATACCTCTTCCAGACATTACCTGTGCCACTCAAACTGAAGGACATACTCTCACTTCAGTCTGGAATATCTAATTTTATCTGGGGAGGTAAAAAACCGAGAGTAAATAAATTGACTATGAAGAGACCTACCTTAGCTGGTGGCTTAGCGGTACCCTGCCTGTTATCATATTTTAAAGCGGCTCAATTAAGCCAGATCATACAATGGCATTCCGACCCCAAATTAAAAAGATGGGTAGAGCTCGAACATGCGGCTTGCTTCCATTTAGAGCTTAACAATCTGATTTGGCTACCTAAAACATCAAGGAAAAACACTATTTTACCGCTTACCTCAATGGCTAACTCCATATCTGTTTGGGAAGTATCAAGATTAAAAAACTCACTCACCTCAGTAAATTCTCTGATGTCACCCATTTGGAATAATCCTAGCTTTGCACCGGGTCTTATTGGTCACAATCACTCAATTTGGAAACAAAAAGGCTATGATAGACTCAAAGATCTGGAGGGCTATGATCTAAAAATGAAATCTTTTGACCATCTCAGACTAGAAAAAGACATTCCCCACGCTGAATTCTATAAATACCTCCAGCTCAGATCATTCTATAATAAATTCGCCCCATACCCCCCATTGACGAATTTTGAAAAGCTCTGTCGGGCAGAAACCGACACTAAGGGACTCATATCTACGATATATGGAGAGGTAATCGAGTCTGCAGTTTCAAGGCAACAATCACCTTCATTCCGTATCCAATGGAAAGAGACCTAGGGGAGACCCTGGACGACGAAGAGTGGAATACTATATTCCTGGGAGCCGCAAAAAGTTCGATATGCACCACACTGAAGGAGAACGCATATAAAGTTCTTATGAGATGGTACCTCACCACACTCAAATTATCTAAGTTTGTACCAGGGTCCTCCCCATTGTGCCCTAAACAATGTGGAGGAACAGCTGACCTGTTACATATGCTGTGGTCTTGCCCGCTGATATCCCCGATATGGGAAAAGATCAGAAATTGGATCCAGAGAATATTCGATCTCACTATTCCCCCAGACCCTTGGCTGTTTCTTTTGAACAGACCTCTAAAGGGCCTATTAAAATCACACAATAAACTAATTACACACTTTGCTCTAGCTACGCGGTGCGAGATCGCAGCATTATGGAAACACCCCGATATTCCAATTATCCCAAAGATTCAGAATCGTATTTGGTTTATCTGCCAGATGGAAAAGTTAACGAGCTTAGTTAACGACACTGGCGACAATTATCTAAAAGTCTGGGCTCCCTGGCTAGCCCAAACAGACATCCCTGGGGTAGAGCGTAACACAATTTGGCTATAATAGTGATAAATGCGTTCTCCTTCTAGGGCATGAAAACCAACCCCACACCTAGAACCTTATACTCCTTATGCCCAATCATTTAAACTACCGCAAGGCCACGTTAGTTGATACACAACCCTCACGCCATCTCGGTGTTCCCTGGAGGCAGATGTATCCTTATCCTCGGACCCCCTTTCCCTCTTTCAATCCTCCCACCCCCTCCCTTACCTCCCCCCCCCTTTTTTTTTTCTTCACCCCCTTTTATAACAAATATCATTTTACCCCAGTCCCTTACAATACAAATGACGAATCCCTCTCACGTGGTTAAGTAGGGCTCGAAAAACCACGTGAGCTTGTTATGCTTATGTTATTGTATATTCTATGCTATCCCGCTCAATGTGCACCTGATGTGTTTGTTATGTATATCATGCATTTATTTATAATAAAATACAAGTTATAAAAAAAAGCTATATGTATTATCCTGAGAGATAATCTTGCACTTCCCAACACACTTCATTCACCATGACATCAGAACAATAGCCATCCACACCAGTCCGAGATAGCCATGCGCACTTGCCCAGCCCCCTACCTTCTCTGCAGACTGGGCAGTGCCGAAGAAGATAGGGATGAAGGCCAGCCAGACGATGCAGGTGGTGTACATTGTGAAGCCAATGGGCTTGGCCTCGTTAAACGTCTCAGGGACCCCGCGAGTCTTGATGGCATAGACAGTGCAGGTGACCATGAGGAGCATGCTGTAGCCCAGCAGGCAGATGAGGGACAAGTCTGAGATATCACACTTCAACACCCCTCGGGCCAGCTGGGGGTCCGGAGTGCGCTGATTCTCATAGTCCACTAAGGGCCTGGATGGGTCCACCAAGAACCACACCAGGACCCCCAGGAGCTGGATGGAGGAGAGGCTAGCAGTGATGACCAGCTGAGAGGATGGGCTGATGTAACGGGGAGCACTAACAGACCTTTTACCCTGCTCAAAGATGCGGTAGATACGGTTGGTCTTCGTGAGTAGGGCAGCGTAGCTGATGCTCATCCCCAAGCCCAACAAAACCCTTCGCAGGGAGCAGGTCCCATAGCCAGGCTGGGCCACCATGATAAAGGTGTTGACGTAGCACAGGAAGATACCGGTGAGCAGGACGTAACTCAGCTCACGGCCAGATGCTTTGACGATGGGAGTGTCGTTGTAGCGTATGAAGGTGCCCACCACCAGGATGGTGGCCATGATGCCCAGCACGGCTAGGAGAAGGGGTATCACAGCCCACGGAGAGCTCCACTCCAGCTTGATCACAGGGATTGGGGTGCAGAAGGTGTGGTTGGGGTTGGGACGCATGTGGAGGGGGCATCGCTTACAAGTGAAGGCATCAAGCTGGTGCTGGTAGCCGTCACATCGCTCGCAATGCCAGCAGCAGGGGATGCCCTTCACCACCTTCTTGCGTTCACCCGGGCGGCAGGGCTGGCTGCAGACAGAGGTAGGGATCAGGGGGAAGAGGAGGGTGGAGGAGGGCGAGGAGGTTCCCGGCCAGTGCATGCGGTCGATCTTTGGGGAAGGGGAAGAGAAAGGGATGGAGGGTGAAGGGGGAGAGAAATAAAAAGGGAGGGAGAGGAGAAATGAGGGAGAGAAAGAGAGGGGAAGGGAGGAAGAGAAGGCAATGAAGGAGGGACAGATTAGAGAAGGGTAAAAAGTAGAGTGATAAGGCAGAGATGGAGTGCAATAAGGAGAGAGGAAAAGGTATAGGAGAGTAATAGAGTGGAAGAGGAGGCGATGGAGAGAGAGTTCAGAAGGGGGAGGGGAAGTGGCACAGGAAAGGATGGAAAAACAAAGAAGAAGATGACAATGTGAGGAGCGAGGGAAAGGGGAGGAGAGAAGAAAGAAAAGGAGAGAGGTAAGGGGAGATGGAGGGAAATAAGGGGAGGGGAAATGATAGAGGAGAGAAATAGAGCGAGGGAGAGAGAAAGAATGAGAGGTAGTGAGAACAGAGATAAGGAAAGAGTTAGGGAAAGACAGAGAGATAACAAGATTAACCCTTTACCCTGCCAGACACCTGCAGAGTTGCTCCACTTACGGCCAGCCAGAGCACTAAAGAGTGTCGCTCCAATAACCTCTCACCTTGATGTGCAGGTGATCTGCCCACTGTCCGATGATCCTGTACTCAGTACTGCCGTTGTGGATCTGGTACTGATAGATTTCGTAGCGCCCAGGAGCATCACCATTCTCATTGAAAGTCACCGGGGTCCCCGCGATACCTGCAGGGGGGCAGACACTTAAGGGCATTAGTGGCAGGTACTCTGGATATTAGTCATAGGTACTCAGGGCATTAATATCAGGTACTCTAAGTATTAGCCACATGTGCTTAAGATACTAGTGCCAGACATCCGTTGTAATAATGTATATCACAGGTTCTACTCGTATCGGTGGCAGGTATTGAGCACATTTGTGGCAGGGACTCAGGGCATCAGGGTCAAATACATGGGGGTATTAGTCACAGAAACTCAGGGCAATACCCACAGGTACTCTTGCTACCAGTTCCAGGTACTCCCTTTATTAGTCACAGGTATTTATGGAGCCAATGGCAGGTACTCTTGGTATTACTGGAAGCCACTCATCGTATCAGTGTGAAGCTACTCAGTCACAGGTACTTGGGGTATTAGTGTCAGTACTCAGGGTATTAAGGTTGAGCAGGTTACAAGTTCGAGTCATACTTTCAAACAAACTTTTGAATCCAAGCAAAAAACAAGCAAAAGCCAGAGAACGTTTCATCCCTCTTTCTTTTATGAAACTATGGGAGATATTAAAATTTGCAAACAAAAAAATAAAGAGAACCTTTTTCAAAAGCTTAACGGTCAAAAAGGTTGACAACATTTTCCTGCATAATGTCGCTTTTTCCCCTATAATATTTAAAAAATCGACTAATTAGTCACAGTTATTCGAGGTATTAGTCACAGGTACTCTTGGTATTAGTCTTTGGGTATCAGTACTCAGAAATTGATCCCCTCACCGGTGAAGTTGACACTGCGGATGTATTTCAGGAGTTCGGTTCCGTCCACAGGATCCATGCGGCTGCAGAGGCCTAGGCTGCCGGGACAGACGGCGCGGTGCAGGGCGTGCAGAGCGTGGGCCATGGAGTAGACCGCGTCTATCACAAACTGCACCTTCCCCTCCTGCTCGTACGTAGAGTCCAGGCCAATCCGCTCACGGTCTGAGGAGCAGGGGGCGGGAATTACATCCCAAAAATAACACCCCATAAACTGCACCTGAATACTACAGCCTATCAATGACCCCAAAACGGCACCCTGAAAGGGATACCCCAAAAACCATGGTCTAAATAATTTCCCCCCCCAAAAAATTGCATGCTTGAAAATGACACACCCAAAAATTGCATGCTGAATACTGCATCCCAAATATTAATCAAATAAAAAAGGTGTGTATTTATATAGCTGTGTATCTGTTTACCTGCATGGCTCTGTAGCTGTGCGGCTGTATAGCTGCGTAGGTCTGTAACTTTGTGGTTGTGTATCTGTATATCTATATATATCTATGTGACGGTGTATCTGTGTTTCTGCATGACTGTGTATCTGTATATCTGTCCATCTATGTGACGGTATGTGTCTGTGTATCTGCTTGAGTGGTTTATTGTAAACCCTTTCCTGCACTATTTAGTGTTGTAGATACAAATCACATTTACACTTGTTTATTTGGTTCACTGTAATAGCACTTTCACTTTTCACTGGGAGGTTATGAGAGTGTTAGAGCGCCATCCATTGTTTTTATTATACAGTACAGTAAGGCTAAGGCCCCGCTCCCTCAGTCAGCGCGCCCGCACTGCAGACAGGCGGCGCGCTGACAGGCACAGACCGCGATATGCGGTCTGTAGGGAGCCGGGAGCCGAGCACATTCCCTGAAGAAGTAGTTAATTCTACGAAACTAGTTGGATGTAACATTCTATTGCCTTATATCTGCTTACATTGGCCTTTGTCTATGTGTTGGCCTGTCCTGTTTTTATTTCATCCTGTGTGCTGTTTTGGACACTTGTGAGAGACTCTGTAAGACTGTTCAAACTTCCCTATTGAATCCACCACTGCTGTGAAGACAGCAGCAAGCTGCGTTTTAACCTCTGTGCAGAGGATACACCTGCCGAGGTACAGGAGCAGCTTCATATCGGCTAGGAAGCAGGAGCGATTTCACCGAGCCCCAGTACCAGCTGCTGAACCTGGCTGCATGAAGGGAAATCCCCTTGGGAGTGAAAAGACTGACGTCCTGCCCCAGAATCAACTGAGCTGCAGCAGCAGAGGGAAGCAAGCACCTGAATCTACAGCTAACAGCCGAGTGGTAAACAGTGTGATACACACTACATGCCTTTTACCAACCTTTTTTATGTACGCAGATATATTACCCCCTTTTTAATTCTATAATATATTGTTGAATTTGCTTCACTATTTGGCGTTGTGCGCTGTTTTCTTTTGTTTCCATTCAGCTAGAGACAGGACCTGAGAGACAGACTCAGCTAGAGACAGGACATGAGAGACAGACACAGCTAGAGACAGGACCTGAGAGACAGACACAGCTAGAGACAGGACCTGAGAGACAGACTCAGCTAGAGACAGGACCTGAGAGACAGACACAGCTAGAGACAGGACCTGAGAGACAGACACAGCTAGAGACAGGACCTGAGAGACAGACACAGCTAGAGACAGGATCTGAGAGGCAGACACTGCTAGAGACAGGACCTGAGACCAGGGCCGTCTTAACAGCATTATAGGCCCCCGGGCAAAGCAGTGCACTGGGCCCGGCCTACACAACCACTCACAGGAATAAACATGTAAATTATCGATAAAATAAACTTATATTTATTGGTACCTCCAACAAAACCGTTAATTGCCTCCCGCGAATCCGTTACAATGTTCTGCTTCCATAACATTGCAAGCAATAAAAACGGCAAAATGTCTCTCTGTAGACGGACGTTCACAGAGGTACACAATTAGGAGGCTTTATAATGTGAAATTATAATAGGCTTTATTGTGCCTGTTCCTTTTCATCAGGAAATTATTCAAACACAGGGGGGGGAACAAAGCTTCCATTCACTTGGGAGTATTTCTAGTGAAATCCTATGCAATTAGTTCACATCTCCATTAGTTAAGCATGCCTCGCAGCCCCAAAACATATAGCATGAAAATAAGCAGATATAAGCAGTCTCTTAAGAATAAAAGTCTTATCTGTTTCTTGGAGGGAAAATCTTCTCACTTCCTGGTTCAGCTTCAGGTGTAGTAGTTTTCCCTGTGTCTTGAAATCAGCTCTGCTGTGCAGAGCTCAAGACCGGTCAGCTCCAAAGGTCAGCTCTCAGTCAGAGCTAAGGAGTCACTTCCTGTCTCAAAGGCAGGCTTTTTGTAAACAATCAAATCAGGCGGGTGGTGTTTAGTAATTAACTACCACACTGCTAGATTAAAGGCACATTACTGAACAGGGATAAGTCCCCTGTTACATACCTCCCCTGTTTGTGGGAAGCTCAGGCTTACCACGGCCAAAGCCCATCCTTCCACTCTCATTCTAGATATCTCTGTGACTTGAATGAGAGTGGATGGAGGAAGAGAACCCTCTGTCCCGCTGGGATTGGAGCCCTTTCTCCAGTTTATTTTTGTCTCCTCCCGAAGATGCTTGAGATCAGCACTCCTCAGTCGCTTGAGGAGGACTTTTTCCACGTAAAGTTTTTTTATCGCGTGCGCGGTCTTGAGATTTCTGTTGCGTCGGGCTCTCCTCTTTTTGTAGACAACGTGTATGGCAACAGTTGTAGAGCAGTTAGGACTAGCCCTTAGAGTTATCTGCTCTTGAAGTGGTCTTTCTGCAGCTTCTCCACACCACGGTGTCGCCAGTTCAGCTTCTTTGGGACTGAGTTGCACCTCCACCTCCTTTTCCAGAGAACGTCCTATTTTCTCAGCTTCCTCAGCTAAGGATTCTTCTGGCTTTGATTCTGCACTCCTACCTTTGTTTGTTGCCTGTTGGGCAGCTGTAGGTTTGGCTAGTGCTTTCTTAGGTGGCTCAAACTTCATAATTTTGTTTTGAAGTTGCGTGGAGTCCCCAACTCTCACTGTACCCTTGTCCTCACGGGCATTAGTTACTGTGGGATACTGGTGCTTGGGCAGAGCCAATACCTTTTTCCGTATTGGAGGAATCTGTATCAGAGTCTCCTTCATATTCTGGAGCTCTGTAATTTTTGTCGTCAAGGTTGCCGCTGCGTCTGTTTTCTCCTTGGTATACTGACTCAAGGGAATGGAACAGTCTCTGTCTCTCCAGCTCTTGCTCCACTTTCTGAGCCTTCTCACGCTCCCTCTCATACAGAGTCACCTGGTATCGAAGCTCCGCTTCCAACGATGCTCTGAAGACATACAGCGTGGCCTTTAGCTCCTCATACTGCTCTGTGGGGACGTGCTGGGTATTCAGACGTTCCTGCAGCGCTTGTACCTCTTTAGCAGCCTGCAGTTTTTCTTCCTGTAGCGTTTGCTGCTTCTCCTCAGCATACTGGAGGTGTGTATGCAGACCTTGCAGTTGGTTCTGCAGTCGGTGCTCTGCGTCAAACTTTTCCTTGACTTCTTCTGTTAACTGAAAATTTTCTTCTTTCAGTTTTAAGTTTTCTCTTTTTAATCTTGAATTTTCTCCTTTTTCAGTCTCTGTATTCTTCAGGGCCTCTTTGCAGTCCTCCTTCCATTTACGCACATCTGCTTTGAGAATGACACTCTCCTGGCGTGAGACTTCCTTCTCTAGGTTGAGGGTCTGAAGCTCCTTCTGAGAGACTTTGAGATCTGTTTCAAGATTACCAATAGTTTCTTTAGCAATGTCCAGCTCCTCAGTGAGACTGTGTAGTTCCTTTCTGGAAACTTCCAGGTCTGTGCGGCAGCTGTTGGTCTCATGATGTGAGGCATTCAGCTCTATGCGAAGAGTGTGAACCTCTTGCTGGAAGACTGTCATCTGCTTCAGTGCCTCCTCATACTTCCGCTTTAGCGTAGCCACCATTTTATCAGATTGGCTCTGCTTTTCCTCCATGGCGGAAATAGTAGCCTTTGCAGTATCTAGCTCAGTCTTGAGATCCTCCAATTCGGTCTTGGCCGCAGAGTAAATTGCGAGCACAGTCTTCTGTAGCTCAGCATTATTTTTTCTCTCCCTTTCCAATTCTTCACAGAGTAGACCAGTCATGCCTGGCAGCTTGCAGTGCATCTTCAAGGCTGGTCAAGGGATCGTCACTCACTGGCTAGGACTCCACCTCCCTGGGATTGTTGGCCGAGGGTTCCTCACTGTTGGCACCGGACAGACACTTCTTTGGGGTACACGACTTCTGCCTTGGGCCCTCTGGATATTCGGTTACCCGCGAGACGAATTCTCCATTTTCTCTAGGCTGCAGGGCAACTCGGTCCCCCTTTTCCTCCACAGGATCTGCGGACGTGTCTGTTCCTTCCACGGTAAGTGAAGAACTGCTTTTCTTTTTCTTTTTCCGCCTTTTTGATTTGGATGACACCGTCCCTTCAGGGATATTGGGGTCTCCATCTTCATTTGAAATTTTAGCAGCTTCATTATATACACCAGGCTTTTCTTGCAGCTGCTTTAGCTGACAGAAATATTCAGTGATCCACTGCTCCCGCTCTGTCTCCTGCTGATCATATTCATCATCAAAGGGAGCAGTCTTTTCTTTTCGTGCCGAGTTCAGGCACCCCCACCATTCTTGGGGTGTTTTGTGGGTGTGACTCGGTTCGGGTTCCCCGTAAGAGATGTCTTCCTCTTTATTGGACTGGAAAGGCCACTCTTCCGTGGGGTAGGGTTCATTACAGGAACGCTGCATCTTGTCCTCCATTTTTAGGCTATCAGGTGTAATTTTCTTCCTGACCTCAGGAGGCGCTATTGCAGCTGTTGCCACTGTATTTGCTAGAACCCCCAATTGTGGTAGTCCTACAGATGGGCATATTTTGCTTGTAGAGGTCGTAGCTCTCACAGGCATCTCTGTAGACTTTTCTTTCTTGGGTAATTTTTTTTTTCAATATCAGCAGTACTGTGCATGCATTTTCTTTTATCAGGTATACAAGATGTGCAGTTGCTAGGTAAAAAAGTCTATTTGCTATACACCATTTACTTGGTAGGTGCAATCCCTCCGCTTCAGCAACAGAATTTGGTTTTCTGCCTGAGTTCAGTAATTTTCAGTCTCATCTTTGGGTATTATGGCATTCACACTTCACACTTTGGGTGTCTGTTTTGCTCCCAAGATAATAGGCATACTTTTTTACTTGCAGAAAAAAAACATTCTTTGCAGTGGACTCAAGACTCAGCAATTGGCTTTGAAAAACCTTTTCCTTTATAGGGCAATTTTACACTCAGCATTTGTTTGCTAAAAATTCCCCTGCTTCAGCACAGTCTTGTATCAATTTTCACACTTTTCTGCATATACTCCATTCACAGCTGGTAGTCCTATGCGGTGTGGCAACCTTTATTTGCAAAATCAGTACCACTCGTGGGTCACCATCTGTATTCACTGCTTCAGCAAAACTTTTGAAAACAACAAACACCTATCCCTTTTAAGGGCTGACTCACTTCTTGAACCCTGACTATGGCTGGAAGGCAAAACCCCTATTTCAATGATCATATTACGCTTTGTGATAGGCAAATAAAGTTTTAGCTGCTTCAGCAGTCTCTCTCCTCTTGGGATTGGGGCAAAGAGTCCATCTGTGGTTTTGTAAGTTTCAATGCAGTGTAAGTTTCAGTGGTGTGTCCCTTTAACTCTGATCTCTGCTGCATGAAGTTTTTTTTTTTTTTTTTCCTCAGACTGTTTGTAGGCAAAAAGCATAAAAAAAATTTCACATAAAAATCTCCGGTCCTTTTTAACTACAAGGACACCTCTTGTCCCACCTCGGACACCAAATGTAGACGGACGTTCACAGAGGTACACAATTAGGAGGCTATATAATGTGAAATTATAATAGGCTTTATTGTGCCTGTTCCTTTTCATCAGGAAATTATCCAAACACAGGGGGGGAACAAAGCTTCCATTCACTTGGGAGTATTTCTAGTGAAATCCTATGCAATTAGTTCACATCTCCATTAGTTAAGCATGTCTCGCAGCCCCAAAACATATAGCATGAAAATAAGCAGATATAAGCAGTCTCTTAAGAATAAAAGTCTTATCTGTTTCTTGGAGGGAAAATCTTCTCACTTTCTGGTTCAGCTTCAGGTGTAGTAGTTTTCCCTGTGTCTTGAAATCAGCTCTGCTGTGCAGAGCTCAAAACCGGTCAGCTCCAAAGGTCAGCTCTCAGTCAGAGCTAAGGAGTCACTTCCTGTCTCAAAGGCAGGCTTTTTGTAAACAATGAAATCAGGCGGGTGGTGTTTAGTAATTAACTACCACACTGCTAGATTAAAGGCACATTACTGAACAGGGATAAGTCCCCTGTTACACTCTCGCGAATGCAGACGTGCCAACTCTCCGCTAAGTCGTAATGTTTCTCCTTCTACCGAGTTAGCGGGAGATTTGAATGTTGAGGCGGGTGATCGGAAAATTAATGTTAAATTCTGGTCTGTGCATAGATTAGCATGGGGCCCCTATGCTCGTGGGGCCCCCGGGCAACTGCCCAGCGTGCCCATGCATTAAGACGGCACTGCCTCAGACACAGACACAACTAGACGGGACCTGAGAAACTGACACAACTAGAGACAGGACCTGAGAGACACACACAGCTAGAGACAGGGCCCGAGACACAGACTCAGCTGGAGACAGGACCTGAGAGACACACACAGCTAGAGACAGGGCCCGAGACACAGACTCAGCTGGAGACAGGACCTGAGAGACACACACAGCTAGAGACAGGGCCCGAGACACAGACTCAGCTGGAGACAGGACCTGAGAGACACACACAGCTAGAGACAGGGCCCGAGACACAGACTCAGCTGGAGACAGGACCTGAGACAGGGCCTGAGAGACACACGCAGCTAGAGACAAGACCTGAGAGACAGACACAGCTAGAGACAGCATGATAAGATAGATAAAGTAAAATAGAGAAAGTGAGAAAGAAGAGAAAGGGAATAAGAAATACGTAAATAGAAATAAGCAAGGAGAAAAAATAGGAAAATAAAAATTCAAGTGATGAGAGCGCGAGAGAAAAGGAAACTTCAATTCACCACTGGTCAAGAGATCAACAGAGACAGGGACATGCTATGTGTATATATATATATATATATATATATATATATATATATATATATATATATATATATATATATATATATATATATATATATATATATATATATATATATATATATATATACACACACACACAATACGAGAATAGAAGATATCGGCACTCCTGTAGTAATGCAATAATAGAGCATACGTTACCAACGGTGAGGGTGGCAAAGAGGCGACAGCACTCAGCAGGTATCAAAACCGATAATTCTATTAGGAATACTTGTACATAGAACCATGTGCAAGTATTCCTAATACAATTATACAATTATCGTTATAACATGTGAATGCGCTCACAAGTAATATTTTTATATGCAATATTTATTATTGCATACTCATTCTTTATCTTAAAATATGAATATAATTACAGCTATTTAATCACAGCCTCTAATAAAGAATGAATGAAAAATATCTCATTTTCTTTCATTGTGTTTTTAGAAAAATACTCAGCCAAATCAGATTGTTCTCCCTACAGCGTGGCTGTGTATCTGCGTGGCTGTGTATCAGTGTATCTGTGTGGCTGTATGTGGTACCGGTGTATCAACATGTCTTTATCTGTGACTGTCTGTCTGCGTGGCTGTATATCGGTGTATCTGCGTGGCTGTATATTAGTGTATCTGCGTGGCTGTATATCGGTGTATTTGCGTGGCTGTATATCGTGTATCTGCGTGGCTGTATATCGGTGTATCTGCGTGGCTGTATATCGGTGTATTTGCGTGGCTGTATATCGGTGTATCTGCGTGGCTGTATATCGTGTATTTGTGTGGCTGTATATCGGTGTATCTGCGTGGCTGTATATCGGTGTATCTGCGTGGCTGTATATCGGTGTATCTGCGTGGCTGTATATCAGTGTATCTGCGTGGCTGTATATCAGTGTATCTGCGTGGCTGTATATCGGTGTATGTGCGTGGCTGTATATCGGTGTATGTGCGTGGCTGTATATCGTATATCTGCGTGGCTGTATATGAGTGTATCTGCGTGGCTGTATATCGGTGTATCTGCGTGGCTGTATATCAGTGTATCTGCGTGGCTGTGTATCAGTGTATCTGCGTGGCTGTATATCAGTGTATCCGCGTGGCTGTATGTCTCTGTGGCTGTGGAGCTGCATGGTTGTTTGTGGCTGTGCGTGGTTGTGAACTCACTAGTGCACTTCCTTCCGTGGCCCCCCCTACGCAGTGCATTCCGGCTCAGCCTGCAGTGGAAATTCTCCTCCCAGAATTCAGCAAACCACACATTTCTCCTGTTATTATCTAACGTCCGACTGCTAAAATAGCGATCAAACCCTGAGAGAGAGAGAGGGGGAGGAGAGAGAGAGGGGGGGGGGAGAGAGAGAGGGGGGGGAGAGAGAGAGGGGGGGGGGGAAGAGAGGGGGGGAGACAGAGAGAGAGAGAGGGGGAGAGAGAGAGAGAGGGGGGGAGAGAGAGAGGGGGGGGGGAAAGAGAGGGGGGGGAGAGAGAGAGAGGGGGGGAGAGAGAGAGGGGGGGGAAAGAGAGGGGGGAGAGAGAGAGGGGGGAGAGAGAGAGGGGGGGGAAGAGAGAGAGGGGGAGAGAGAGAGGAAGGAAGGGAGGAAGAAGAGAGAGACAGGTGGAGGGAGAGACAAAGCAGGGGGGAGTGATAGAGAGAGGGGGCAAGAGAGAAAGGGGGGAGGAAAGAGAGGGAAGGAGATAGGGAAAGGGAAGTATAGTAATAGAGAGAGAGAGTTAGAGATATTAGAGAGAAAGAGTTGGAGAGAGTCACAAAAAGACGGAGAGAAGGAACAGAGAGGAAGAAAGAATGAGACAGAAGAACAGAGAGAGAAAGAGAATGAGAGAGGGAAGAGAGAGAGAGAGAGAGAGAGAGAGAGAGAGAGAGAGAGAGAGAGAGAGAGAGAGAGAGAGAGAGAGAGTTATGTTAATACAAAGATGGCGAGAGAGTAACACATATATTAACACAGAGAAGAAGATGGGGGAAAGAGAAAGATGGAGAAGAGAAAGCAATATATGGCGTGAGAGATACAGAGAGAGGAGAGAGAGAGAAAGGGCTGGGCAATAAGGGAGTAAGGGAGGGGTAGAAAGAGAGACAGAGAGATGGAGTGAGACAAAGGGACAGAGATGGGGAGAGAAAGAGAGAGGGAGAAGGGAAGAGACATGGAGTGGGATGGAGGACAGAGAGGTGAAAGGACAGACCTCTGACTGATGCCCTCCTGGGCAGGATAGTAACAGCGCCCTCTGCCACCTCCTCCTGCTGCAGGACCGGAGAGATCTTGGAGCCCCAACTGTCCGAGCCAACCCACATGAAGTGCCTGGTCTGGTTAGCTCTCCTCGCTGCTGCCAGCACCCGCCTAGATGGGGGAAGGAGGAGGGGCAGTGGGATAGTGAGAGAGACAGGGAGGGAATATGGAGGAGGGGGGGGCGGAAAGGGGGGAAACAGTATTGAATATTGTTTCAATATTCCTTCATGGGGTGTTTTGTTGTTACAGCTTTGGGGGCGGCTTTGCCTTGCTGGCTGTGGGTAATTATTGAGGACTGTTCAGGTAGGTTGGTTCAGGAGCCACTTGATGGATGCTAAGTACCCCAGCGTCAAATGACAGGGTTTACAAGGGAATATTTCCGCTGTAACTTGGGAGGTCCCTTATGGGGTGCCCGTTTGGTTTTGCGGCAAGGTGTTTTTAGGTGGTAGCACCCAGCAAGGACATTTGGTTTTACTGTTGGTGAATTTGCTATCCATTGGTTGTTAAATAAAAACTGTGGCCTGTTTGACACACACACACACACACACACACACACACACACACACACACACACACACACACACACACACACACACACACACACACACACCCACTGCATCTTATACATTGCATAACATGCACACAATACATTTTACACAGTGCTGCACACACAGCATCTTACACACTGAATCGCACACAGTGCATCAAATACACTGCATGACAAACACACAGCATCTTGAACAATGCATCTAACAAGTATAACATGGTATGTTCCATAGTACCTGTTTCTCCCCACATACTGTATCTGCTAAGTAAGTCCTGTTAAGTTCCAGGCATTAGCAGGTTAATCTATTTTCCAGTGACCCCCCCTCTGCTTCCCTTGAAAGTGAAGGAAGGTAGGTGGTGATTCATGGCCTGTGTACAGCCCCTTGTAGGTGGGTACAGTCCATGAGCCCGCCCATTCCAGAGTTTTCTAGGGGAATAGCTAAAAGTTAGTAGGTCTTTCCCTCTGCTCTTCAAAGAGTGAGGACGGAGCTGTCAGTCTTCCCCATTGCGGGGAAAGCATGCTCACTTTAGGCCGGCTGGCCTAGAGACCAACAGGATTGAGCCCCTACTACCGGGCATGCACCATCCAGAGTTCCTGGGACTTTTGGAGAACATGATTTGCTGCAATGAAGAGCTGCTGCAGCAAGTACTACAATAAATACAGTTCAAAGATACCTCTGCCTCTGGTGTCAGTTCCTGGGCAGGAGGGGTATAGGAGTGCTGTGATGGGGGCTGACACTCACACCCCGTGGGTTCCATCACAGCTGGAGGCGCTGAAACCACCGAGAACAAAGAACCCAGAGATCTGTCGAAGCCTGTCCTGTTCCTGTCTCATTACCAACTAGCAGACGACTCAGTACTCCTGAAGCCTACAGGTATAATACCACACACCTGGTAATACGCCTATCTCCCCAGCACTGGTCCCTATGTGAGATTGTGGTGGTGGGGGGGAAACCGTGTTACACAAGTATTGTGTGAGTGTGATGCATCTTATATAGTGTATTACACACACACTACCTATTATACAATGCAGCAGACACACTGCCTTTTGTACACTGCATTACAGAGCCCTTTCCGCACAGATTTGCCGGCTTTGCTATTCTGTAAGCCCTTCTCGCAGGTCCACACCATAAAGGAGCGGTTTCATTCCGAGCGGAATTGCCAAAAAGGCTCAAACCCCCATTTTTTGCAAACTAGCTGAATCCAGTAGCTCCATTAAGTGCAAAAGGATAAACCGCTTCAAACCATTCGCATTTTTTTGGAGAGAGACCCCTAATTTAATAGTCTCATACTTTATGAGGTGTGGGGTGTGATTCATTTAAATATACTTTGCATATCTCATTAGCATATATCCCAGGTACCTCAGGTATGTTCCTTTTTGAGCACAGGTGTCTCTTCACTATGTTATTTGGAGAGAGATTTAAGGATATATATACATCTCTCTCTCTCTCCCCATCTCTCTCTCTCTCTCTCTCTCTCTCTCTCTCTCTCTCTCTCCCCATCTCTCTCTTCCTCTCTCTATCTCTCTCTCACAACAAAGTATAATCCGTGTGGATTGGTTGCTTAACCATGCATTTTGTCCCTTTTTATAGACACGGTTTAAACAACACAATATGTAATACAGAATAAGGCTAGTTGTCAAATTTTATTCCGTGACTTATGACCATGTCAAACTGCAATTTTACAGGGAGAAACGCGCGGCTACTAGAATGTGTCCTACTGTGTATAACACACACTGCATCTCATAGAGTGCGCCTGACTGCATATTTTACACTGCATCACACACACACTGTATCTTCTATAATGTATCAATTACACTGCACATTGCATCTGATATACACTTCATCTAACAAGCATCTTACATATAGTGCACTGCACACACACACTGCATCTTGCACACTTTACACACACCCACACACACACAACCTCTTATATGCTGCATCACACACACTCACTGCATTTTATAGCAGCGCCAGCGCAGCCCTGCCCCCAGCCGCATCCCCGCTACGGTCCATCTCATCGCCAACCTCCCACCCATGGCCAAGCAATTTTGGCCCCACCACCTCCCTACAGCAAGTTACCCTTGGGGAAACTCTCCCTAGCACCCATGGCCACTGTGGCAGCCGCCACAGCACCCCTGGGGACCACTCTCCCCTTCCTCCCCATTGGCAGACATGGGCTACATCCCACCCACGGGCCACATTTTGCCCCCAGCCCCATCAGCAGTGCGTCACTAGGTCACCCCCCTCCCCCAAGGCAATAGCTATAAACCAGTGAGAACATTGCAGGCTAACAAGGGCAGAGAAGTGCAGAGGCAGCCAGGGAAACGCAAGGTGGCCAGGGACAAAGGGGTAATTTCAGCCTGCACCGGTAACGATACATATGCGTGCGCAACCGGCTCCCTATGCGAACACCTGCCCAGCAAACCATATTAAAAGGGAAATATGTAAATATGTGTAAGCTATCCATACAGGGTCTACAGAAAAGTTAAGGAGTATTGATAATTGGCAATTGGACTTCTACGTGTTTGGTAGCTGCCTCCTGGGCAAATAGCCTGAGCAGTATGGGGGCACGGCGTGGCGGAAGTATGATGAGCGGTTTGGGCTTCAGATGCAGGGGAATGATATCCTAAACTTTGGGCCCAAAGAAATTGGCCTGTGGTTGAGCCTAGTCACACCAGAAAGGTTTGGTCCCTTTACAAAGGGCTTGGATGGGCGGCCCGGGAGTCAACCACCCATGGGGCAAGAAGGGAGAATGCCGGTCATTTAATGACAAGCAGTGCATACTTGGGAGAGTGTGCAAGTTCAGGAACGCATGTAGTCAGTCTGCCTACAGTTGCTTCAAGCGCGCATGCACGCATAACCAGGCAAAAGCTAATAACCCCTTACAAAGACCCCAAAACTATGCAAAGAGCTAAAGCTGGGGCCCATTCACCTCCCACCCACTTCCCTAACTGATCATCTCCCCTTTGGGCATTGTCCTTAAAAAAGACCCAGGGAAATTCAGGCTCATATGGAACCCGTCCTATCCAAAAGGGAGCGCTGTACATAGACCAAGACCTCTGCCGGGTACAATATCAGTCCTTCGTCGCTGCCATAGGTATCATAAAAGCATACGGGGAGGGAGCACTCATGGCAAAAATTGACATGGACTAAGCCTTTCGGCTGTTACCTTTGGCCCGCAGCAGTTTTAGGTTCACGGATTGCAAATTTGAAGGGGCGTATTACATTGGTAAATGTCTCCCAATCATGTGCCTTCTTTGGGGCCTGCAGCACTTTTTTGTATTAGTGCATAGTCAGTAAGACAGGAACTAGCACAAGCGCACACTATATACACCATTTCCTGCTTGTAGGCCCCCCCACTTCTCCCCTGTGCAAAGGGCTACTGAAACTACCAAGGGGCTCATGCAGGAGTTAGGTGTTCTAATAGCTAAGGCAAAAACTCAATTCCCAATGAAAATGTTGTCATTTCCAGGCACTGAGATTGACATGTTGGCGAGAGAGTCGCTGACCCGCAGACAAAGTCAGGAACCGGAGAACTGGCCTCGGTCAGTTCAGGGATTCTAGGAATGTGACACTGAAACAAATTCAGTCTCTGCTGCATTTCCTAAATGTTACCTGAAGACTAATTCCCATGGGTCGGATCTCTAACCCCTCACGCGGGGGTAAAAAGACCCCAGGATCACCTCCGAATTACAAAGGAGCTGAAGGGAAGACCTTGAGGTAAAAGGTTGCGGGTTGAGAGCAGCAAAACTAATCATGAATTACCATTGTTCACTGATGCGGCAGGGGGCGCACGGTTTTGGGGCGTACTTTACCAGGGAATGGTGTGCTGTGCCATGGCCAGCGGACTGGGCAGAGGCAGGGCTAACTAAAAACATGGCTTTCCTGGAGTTATTCCCCATTATAGTCACGGTGGAGTTATGGGCCAACAAACACATCCTATTGTGGTCATATAATCTGGGTTGTAGTCAACCCCGTGAATGGCCAATCAGCAACATCACCGCCAGTGGTAAGGTTACTGCGCAGGCTGGTCCTGCAGTGCATGCAAGCAAACATAAAGGTTAAGGCAAAGGCGGGCACGTCACGGGCAAAGGCAGGCATGTCACGGGCAAAGGTGGGCATGTCACGGACAAAGGCGGGCATGTCACGGGCAAAGGCGGGCATGTCACGGACAAAGGCGGGCATGTCACGGGCAAAGGCAGGCATGTCACGGGCAAAGGCAGGCATGTCACGGACAAAGTCGGGCATGTCACGGGCAAAGGCGGGTTGCACGCTGGCGGGCATAGCCTTTTTTCTCAAATTACAATGACGGAAAGACATTACCAAAGATTTTGTAATCAGGTGCATCCTGATTGGTTGAGGCAGAGGGGAGTGCAAACACGGGTATAAGAGGAAGCCAGTAACAGCAGAGAGGTTACAAAGCTTAAACAAAGCAGCGGAATCAGTATCCACAGTATGCACAGTATGCACAGTATGCACAGTATGCACAGTATGCACAGTATGCACAGTATGCACAGTATGCACAGTATGCACAGTATGCACAGTATGCACAGTATGCACAGGCCCTATGAAATAATTTTTTAAAACAGCCTTCACGTTTGCCTTTTCAGAGCTTCTTTTAGAGTGGGGGGATTGGTACAGTAGCATCTAAAGATAAAGCTAGCAGGGACTCTGCCCTGTTTTATTCCGAAATGTAATCAATCGGGGATATATGTACGTATGTATGTATGTCTTTATTTATATTGCGTCATTAATGTACATACTGTAACACTACACAGCAGTAATACATGTGACAATCATATAAATAACAAATAATACAAATAACATATAATGGCAAGAAGTGCTTCAGGCATAAAAGTGACATTTAGGAAAAGAAGTCCCCGCTGCAAAGAGCTTACAATCTAATTTGTAAGTAGGAAGAACGTACAGAGACAGTTGGGGGGTGTTCTGGTAAGTGTGTCTGCAAGGGGCCAATGTTTATGTATGGGGTGTATAGTATCAGCCATGGGGCTACTCATATGTTTCGTTAAGGAGGTGTGCCTTAAGGTGGGTCTTAAAGGTGGATAGAGAGGATGCTAGTCGGATATTGAGGGGAAGGGCATTCCAGGGGTCTGGGGCAGTCAGTGAGGAATGTTTAGGGTGGGAGAGGGCTTTAGACACAAAAGGGGTAAAGAGAGAAGGCATCCTTGAGTAGAATGCAAGAGTCGAGAAATTAAGGCTGAGATGTAAGGAGGAGCAGAAGAGTGTAAAGCCTTACAAGTGAGGAGGAGAATTGAGTGTGTGATACGGATTTGATAAGAAGCCAGGAGAGGGATTTCAGCAGCATAGACGCAGACAGATTTAGGGAAGAGTAGTGATTCTGGCAGCAGCGTTTAGGATAGATTGTAGGGGAGACATATGAAAGGCAGGAAGGCCGGACAGCAGGACGTTACAGTAGTCGAGACGGGAAAGATTGAGGACCTGTGTCCAGTCGAGCAACAGAAGAAAGAGCGTATCTTTGTAATATTGTGGAGGAAAAAATTACAGGTTTTAGCTACCTTTTGAATGTGAGAGGAGAATGTGAGAGAGGAGTCAAGTGTTACCCCTAGGCAGCGTGCTTGTGCTATTATGTGTATGATAGTGCTTCCAACAATAATGTGGGAGGAGGTAGTAGGTAGGGCCAGGGAGAAAATATGAGCTCTGTTTTTGACATGGTAAGTTTAAGGGCCACCCAGGATGATATAGCGGAGAGACATTCAGAAACTTTGGTTTATACAGTGGGTTTAAGGTCAGGGGTTGAAAAGTAAATGTGTGTGTCATCAGCATAGAGGTGATATTTGAACCCAAGAGATGTGATTACACACTCTCTCTTGGTGACCTAAAGAGAAAAGAGAAGAGGTCCCAGGACAGAGCCCTGGGGTACCCCCACAGAGAGTTCGATAGAGGAGGAGGTGTTAGCAAAAGAGACACTGAAAGTACAATGGGAGAGGTAACAGGAGATACAGGATAGAGCTTTGTTACGAATACCAAGAGTATGGAAAATGCGAAGGAGAAGAGGTTTGTCCGCAGTATCAAATGCTGCAGAGAGGTTGAGTAATATTAGAAGAGTGTAATGACCTTTGTCTTTGGCAGCATGGAGGTCATTAGTTATTTTAGCGTGGGCTGTTTCAGTGGAGTGAGCAGTGCGGAAGACAGTTTGTAAAGGGTCTAGGAGAGAATAGGTGGTGAGAAAAAGGAGCAAGCGAGAGAATACAAGATGTTCAAGGAGTTTAGAGGCAAAAGACAGGAGGGAGACAGAATGATATTTAGAAAGACAGGTAGGGTCAAGCTTCCTGTTTTTGAGTAATGGTATAACTGTTGCATATTTGAAGGAGGAGGGAAAGGTACCAGAGTAGAGGGAGGAGTTAAAATGTGTGTGAGTGTAGGTATTATAGTAGGAGCATCCTCCTCTGTGACAGCGGCAAAAGAGTCGAGGAAGGCAGGAGGAGAGTTAGGAAGAGGTGTAGGATGGGAGGAGGATACAGAGGGGATGTCCTGATGTATGGATTCCACCTTTTCCTTGAAACAGTCAGCAAAATCCTGAGGTGAGATGGAGGAGAAAAACAGGCAGCAGAGGGTGGTCTGAGTAAAGAGTCAAAGACAGAGAAGAGTCGGCATGGGTTAGATTTGTGCGTGTTGATCAGTGAAGAAAAGTAGGGTTGTTTAGCCTTAGAGAGGGCAGAGTTGAAACAGGATAACATACATTTGTAGTGAAGGAAGTCTGCGAGAGTGTGAGATTTCCTCCAGAGGCATTCAGAGAAACGAAATGCAGTATGCACGTGTGGAAATTAAGCCAGGGTCTGGGCTTGAAGGGTGAGAACTGCAGAGAAAAAGTGGGGCATGTAGATCAAGAGAGGAGGATAGGGCAATGTTGTATTTCCTGACCAGGTTGTCAGGGTCTGGAGCAGAGCTGAGAGAGGAGATGAAGGAGCATAAAGTGGCATCATAGGCTGGTAGGTTATTAGAATGCAGGTCTCTGCAGAAACGTGGGGTAGATGGAAGGGGAGAAGGGGAGAAGTGAGAGAGAAAACATTAGATGAGATGATGGTCAGAGAGAAGAAGGAGGGGAAGGGAGAAATCAGTGAGAGAAAAGTTTTGAGTGAAAACCAGGTCTAGGTAGTGGCCATCCTTGTGGGTGCTGCCTGCAGTCTACTGTTGAAGGCCAAAAGAAGAGGTTAGAGAGAGAAAGCAGTAAGCCCAAGGGAGAGGGAGCATCAATATGGCAGTTGAAGTCTCCAAGGAGAAGAACAGGGGAGTCAGAGGAGAGAAAGGAGAGCCAGGATTCAAAGTGAGAGAGAAAGGCAGAAGGGGGATGAGTAGATGTATGTGGGTGATAGATGACCGCCACATGGACAGGGAGAGGAAAGAAAAACTGGACAGTGTGAGCCTCAAAGGAGGAAAAAGAGAGGGAGGAATAGGAAGGGTTCGGTAGCGGCAGATAGAGGACAGGAGGAGCCCCACGCCTCTACCCCTGTCATCAGGGTGTGCGGAGTGTGGGAGAAAGAAAGGCCACCATAAGAGAGGGCAGCTTCCAGAGCAGAGTCAGATTGAGTCAAGTCTCAGTTATAGCAAAGAGGAGCAGAGTGAGAGAAAAAGAAGTTATGCACAGAGAGGAACTTGTTAGAAAGTGAGTGAGCATTCCAAGGGGCACAGGAGAAAGGGAGAGAGGAAGGCGGTTGACAGGGGATGGGAATGAGGTTAGAGGGGTTGACACCAGAAGGAGTAGAAGTTGTATGTGGGAGGCGAGGACTACAGCATGTAGAAATAAGGCAGGGACCAGGATTGCGAGAGATATCCCCAGAAGCAAGGAGGAGAAGCATGGATAGAAAGAGAATGTGTGAGGATGTTTCGCAAGGGTGTGTTTTAGTGCAGGGGCTATAGCTGTGTAGTGTCAGAGGGCGCAGGTAGGAACTGATAAGTGGCGAAGGAAGGAGAGATGAAGATATATGAATAGAGTTAGAGACATAATGAGGCTGGTAGA
The DNA here is from genome assembly GCF_040206685.1 of Ascaphus truei. Lineage (NCBI taxonomy): Eukaryota > Metazoa > Chordata > Amphibia > Anura > Ascaphidae > Ascaphus > Ascaphus truei. The sequence continues at coordinate 27,055,697 of NC_134491.1, forward strand.
AAGAAACACGTATTTTGAAATGAAGTGAGGTCACAGCGAATATAAATAGTAGTGGCGGCATGGCAGTGATAGTTTAGTGTTGAGATGTGCGGTCTGGGATAGTAAATGTCCTCCTTTGCAGCGCAGTTTGAATTCAGTATCCAGGGTCAGTAGGTGTTCTGTTGTCCACTCCTGTTGAACTCCCTGTTAAACCCCACACTGCATGCCACTTAAAAAAGGGCCACTTTAAAGATGGGCTTCTTTAAATGTAGGCTGCTCCCCCAGACTGTCCCTAGCTATATAGGTCTAACAAGTCACGTGACCGAATTAAGTACGGTACAGCCCAGACAGGTCAATAAGCACATGTAAGACACATAAAAACAAATGGTATTTCTAAGGCTGCGGCCATAGAGGGGTGAGGAGTTCCGAGCCGCGCTGACGCTGAGGCTCGCCTGCTGAAATCTGCGCGATTTCATGCCCATGCAGGCGAGCCAGCGGGCGCGATCGGAGGCGGGGGGAGACTGAGGGAGGTGGGGCAGTGACGTCGCTGGGCCAATCGCCCGCGACACACTGACGTCGACATCACGGCGCCGACGTCACGGCGCCGTGACATTGACGTAGCTCCGCGCTGATTGGATGCTTTCAGCCGACAGCGCGCTGAAAAACAGCTTGGCGCTCGGCTGAAAACTCCAGCGCCTCAGCACGCCTGCGGACGCTCGCGTGAGCCCCCTCTAAAGGCATCCTCATTGAGGATGCAGGGGCTCAGCGCGGAGCGTCCGCACGGCTCAGCACGGCCTGTCCTTCTATGGACTCGGCCTAATCAGACAGTTGTCCTACCCTGGTGTTAGCAGTTGAAATACCATAGCATGCCTATGTACGTATACAATATACATTGCATAACAAATACTGCATATTACATGCTGCGTCCCATACACACACATTCATACTGCATTTTATATACTGCATACCACACACACACACTGCATCTCATACACTGCATCTTATACACACACTGCATGTTACACATTGTATCTCTTGTGCACACACTGCATCTTATACACTGCATCTCTCACAACCACTGCATCATACACATACTGCATTTTATATAGTGCATCACAAACACTACATCTTATATACTTCATCTAACACATACATATACACACTCTGCATCTTATACCCTGCATCACACGGAGCATCACACACTGTACACACTGCATTTTATATAGTACATCCGACACACACACCGATCATTTTGTATAATGCATCTAAACAGCACTGCATCACACACTTAGGCCTGAATACATCAACCACCAGTAAAAGTGTGTTAATATCGCACCCAGTAAAAAAAATTGGGTTTTATTACCTCAATGTGAAGATGGTAATGTATATATCTACATTGTGGTAATAATTTACTGGGTGTGATATTTAACCCAAATATAATATTTCTATCATAGGCGTTTGTAATATTTATTATCACAGAAGCCTATAATCTAAATAACATTATCCTATTTGATGCGTGTGGTTACCAGAGGCACCAATGGGGTTCAGAATTAAACATAAAATACACTACCAAACCCATGTACCATGCAATGCTTTACTGACTGCTAAGGTAAACAGGGGGTTAACCACTCCAGCCACTCCCCGGGAGACCTAATAACCCACACCGGGGCAACTACCCCCATAGCCCTCCCACCAACAGTAATGGGCAATAGCCCTATTAGCCAAATATGAAAAGCATTAGAAAAATACATTTAACAAAATATACATTACAGTAAATAATAACATAAAAATAAAGCCTTGAAATCTATTGATTGTCACTGTGGCTACCTACGCCCCCAATGGGGGCCTCGATAACCACATTGGCAATCAATATTGACCCTAAATAAATGTATTACTTACCCCAGCCGGAATGAAGGCTGTCCTCCCTAATCTTCATGAGAATCCTGAGAAAAATCCAAGAAAGGGCCGATGCCCAACCATAAAAAAAAACACATCCATGCCCGTTGGCAAATAAAAATAAAACCCTCCAAAACCATTAAAAGTAACCCAAGCCTGATGGCAAATCAAAAAATAAACAAAAAAGCAATTAATCGAAGTCTGAGGGTCAAAAAATAAAGAAAAAAATGAAAGTGGAGAATCAATCCAGGCCCGATGGCCTATTTCTAATCCATGTCCATCCGGGGGCACAAATAGAAGTGAGAAGAGGACCGCTTTCAGCTAAAGAAGAAAATACAATAAGAAATACTCACCAGAGACTGTTCTTCTAGCAAAGAAGGATCCAGGGCTTCAGGTCAACTTGATCAACCAATATACTACAGCAAGGATAGACATGGAGTAGAAATAGGCCATCGGGACTGGATTGATTTTCCACTTTCATTTTTTTCTTCTTTATTTTTTGGCCATCGGGCTTGGATGAATTTGTAATGTTTTTGTGTTTTGTTTTACTTTGCCAACGGGCTTGGATGAATTTTAATGTTTTTTTTCATTTATTTTTTTATTTGCCATCGTGCTTGGATTGTTTTTTCATTATGTTTTATGGTTGGGCATCGCCCCTTTATTAGATTTTTCTCTGGGTGCCCATTAAGATGAGGAGGATGGCCTTCATCCTGGAGTAAGTAATACATTTATTTATTTAGAGTCAACATTGATTGCCTATGTGGCTTTCTAGGTCATCATTGAGGGCCCAGGTATGTGACAATCAATGGATTTAAAGGCTTTATTTTGATTATATTTTGTTAACTGTATTTTTGTAATGCTTTTAAATGGGAAAAATCCTCATTAGCCACATTTGGCTAATAGGGCTATTACCCATTACTGTGCGGGAGTCGTTTTGTTGGGTGTAGGGTGGTGGTTGATGGGGGGTAGTTGCCCTGGGTGTGTGGTTGGCCTCCTGGGGTGGTGGTGGGAGGGTTTAACCACTTAATTACCATGGTGGTTAGTAAAGCATTGCTTAGCAATGCTTTATTAGCCACTAAAATAGTCAAAGGGGGTAAGTAATGTATTTTGATATTGAACATTTTTAATTTTTGTACTGCAGCTTACCATGGATTTCCAATGTAGCTATCTAGGTCCCTATTCAGAGGGACTAGGTAGCCACAGTGACAATCAATGGATTTTAAGGATTTGTTTGTATTATGTTATTATTTATTGTAATGTATATTTTTTTTATGTATTTTTATAATGCTTTTCAATGGGCAAAATCCCTATTAGCCACATTTGGCTAGTAGGGCTATTGCCCATTACTGTAGGGGTTGGTTTTGTTGTGTGTAGGGGGGTGGGTGATGAGGGTAAATGACCCAGGGTGGGAGGTTCCAGGGGGTGGCAGGAGAGGTTAACCACTTAATTACCATAGCGGTTAGTAAAGCAATGTATTACTAGCCACTAACATAGTCAAGGGGGGTAAGTAATGTATTTTAATATTGTTAATTTTTCATTTGTAGACGGCAGCTTACCATTGATTGCCAATGTGGCTATCTCCGTCCCCATTGAGAGGGCATAGGTAGCCACAGTGGCAATCAATTATATGATTGTTAAAATGTATTTTACATTTATTTTTAATGTAGTGTTGTGTTTTTTTTAGATGTGTATTTTTTATGGCCAAAAGCACTATTAGTCACATTTGGCTAATAGGTCTATTGGTCATTAGTGTAGGGGGGGTGGGAGGAGGTGGATCATTTGGTGGCGGTAGAGGGGACAAGGGGTAGTAGGTGATGAGGGTAGTTGCCCCAGGGGGGTATGTAGTGTAGTTTAATGTTGATATTAACCCACTTGTAGTCTTTTTGAGGTCATCTATTCATGGAAACCCATGACTTGTTGACCACTTGGGCTACTAAGGTCTTAATATGTACTGTAATGTATTTTAAGTTATATTTTATCATCTACTTCAGATTGGTTTTCCTTATCTTGCCTATGTATATAATGGGCAATGGAATGGCCATTATATATAGATATGCAAGATAGGGCTAACACCAGCCTGGAGTAGGGCGTGAAAGTATTTGCAGTATTTCTGCTGTTCATTCCGTTCCGATAAATATGAGAATGTGATGTATGGCAGGATAGGTTAAAAAAAAAATGCAGTATTATGCCTCTTTTTTGTGTGTGTTATTTTTGGCTTTGCTGCAAAGATGTATTGCACTATAAAAATATTGTACTTTTTTTGGCAGTAATACCGCATGTTATCATTACCGCAGCTTCATGTATCCGGCCCTTAGCATCTTATACACATCTGTCATGATAATGTCATGAGATATTAGGTATTTTAATCCCCCTGGTGCTTAAAGGGTTAATGAGCTACAGGGCATGATTGACGTTGGGTGTGAAACGTACAAAGAGTGGGTTTATTGTATGTTAACACCTTTTTGCAGGCCTAGTGTATATGGCTGGTAGAGTAGAGATAAGGTCCATGTCTGGAGACTTGAGTGTTAAAGATAGCCCCTGTGACAACTTTCTGTACACAGGAGACCGAGCTTCAAAGCATTTCTCGGCAGGGGGTGTATGGATGGCCAGGGGCGTGGGCCAGGGGCGTGGGCCAGGGGCGTGGCTACAGAAGGTATCAAACCAATATTAACTCACTGGTTCCTTGCGGAGGAGAAAGGTGGGTTGGCTAGAGTAGCCTGGACCTTTGCGGGGGTGAAGAGTGAGGCCGCTTGCAGGTTGTGTATTGATCCTTGATCCTGTAGAGGAGATATTGTCCATTTGATGGACCTTTGCGGAGGTGAAAAGTGGAAGCGCTTGCGGGCGTGAGTATTAACCCTTGTCGCGGGCTAGCTGGGTGCCGTACGTGACAACATCAAATACTGTATCTTATACACTGCATCTAACATGCACTGCATCTTATACACCACATCACACACACTGCATCTTACACATTGTATCTCTAGCACACAAACTACATCTTATACACTGCATCTCTCACACACACTAAATCACACACATACTGGGCATATAGTGCATCGCAGACACAGCATCTTATACACATCATCCGTCAAGCACATCATACACACACACACATACTCCTATACACTGCATCACACACAGACACACACTATATTTTATATAGTGCATCACACAGACACACACTTCATTTTATACAATGCATGTAAATTGCTCTGCATCACATGCTGTACAGTACTTATCTTATACAGTGCACAGTATCTTATACACAGCATCTAAGCACTGTAACTTATGTACTGTACCACATCACACCCACTGCACCTTACACACTGCATCACACACACACACACACATTGCATCTTATGCACTGCATTACACACGCGTACGCAAGCACACACACACACTGCATATTATGTACTGCATCACACACTGCATCTAACTCCCTAGGCATCTTATACACCACATCTTACATATTGCAGCTCTCACGTGCACACTATGGGACCGATTCACAAAGCAGTGATAAGTGCTTTTAAGTGCGATAAATGTGGGTCATGCCGGAACATGGAGCTCAGAGGAGAGCTGCTCGGAGGGTGTCGGCAAGTGGCAGGAGAGCTCAGCTGGGCCTGAGGAGTGCAGCAGGTCAGAGAATGGTTGGTGTAAGAGGAGGGCTTCAGCCTCCGTGTCTCATTCAGCTCCCCGAAGTTTCCCCCTTTCCCTGTGTCTGGTCCGCAGGAGGCGGGCTCCGGGTCAAGGGGGCATCTGTCCACAGTGAGGGTGGAAGTGCTGGCTCAGGGCCTCGGGGGTGCAGGACAGACGAGGAGCCAAGCAATGCAGGCTGTGGCATCACAGCGGCAGGTTGCCCCTGAAGTGGTGGACCTTGGGAGGTCTGCACAGGCCCAGAAATGGGTGCATCCTGAGGAGAGGAGACACCCGCAGATCTTGATCCTCCACATCAGGGGCAATGACTTGGCGGCGGTGCGTTCAGTGGATTTAGTATGGGCAATGAAGAGGGACTTGGCCCAAACCCATGTGGGGTGGTGAGCGGTGCAGGTCATTTGGTCTGACATCATTCACAGGGAGGTTTGAAGAGGGGCCAAGGTTGCATGGGCAGTTGAGTGCATGAGGAAAAAGATAAATAGGGTGATGGGGAGGTTCGTGTTGCAATTCAGAGGTTGGGGGTTGAACCATCCTGACTTTTATTCCACTACTAGTGGTTTGTGTAGGGACAATGGGGTGCACCTTACGGACATCAGGTCCGATTTATTTAATAATATTATACAAGATGGGCTCAAGAGGGTCCTGGCAGGGCTGGCAGTACGGGGCTAGTTTAAGTGGGGTTAAATAGGCCTGTAGGAGGCGACAGTTTGGGGGGTAAGTGCGGTAAAACTTGCCAGACGGCTTTGTGGTTGGTAAAGCCTGGCAGTGGCTGGAAGTGGCGAGTGGGCAGGCCTCATTTAAACGTGAGTTCCTGTGGCCCACTGTTGTCAAGCGGCCGGCCGGGTGGCGCCTAGCTTGGGGGGTGTTACGGGTCATCGTTTCAAGGGCCTTTGGCCTTTACCCAATGAGCGCGCACTCTGGCAGAGGGTAGCACTTATCGGGTTATTTAATGTTTAATAAAAAGCCGCAGTCTTTTACCTCCAGACCTTGTGTCTGTGGTTTGGGTCACTGACAGTAGTGGGGGAGAGCTTCCTCGCAGTCTCCAGGGTCATGCATCACACGTACACTGCATTTTATACAGTACATCACACACACACTCTCACACGCGGTGTAAAATGTGTGTGTGCGTGTATGGAGTGTATAAGATGTATCGCATACACTGCACCACACACACATACGTACAACATCATCTTATACAGTGAAATATACACACCGCATCTTATACTGTACATACGTCACACACTGACTTGTACAGTGCATCACACACACTACATCTTATACAGTGCATTATAGACACTGTATATTACACAGTGCATAACCACCACACACACACACACATTGAATCGTATACAGTGCTTCCCACACACTGCATCACACACAATACAACCTATACATGGCATTAAACACACTGCATCCTATACATTGGATTTACGCATGCACGCACACTGCATCCTATACATTGCATCACACACACACTGCATCCTATACATTGCATCACACACACACTGCATCCTATACATTGCTTCATACACACACACACACACACACACACACACACACACACACACACACACATAGTATCATATAGAGTGCTTCCCACACACTGGATCTTATACATTGTATCACGCACACTGCATCCTATACATTGCATCACACACACACTGCATCCTATACATTATACATTGCATCACACACACACTGCATCCTATACATTGCTTCATACACACACACACACACACACACATACACACAGTATCATATAGAGTGCTTCCCACACACTGGATCTTATACATTGTATCATGCACACTGCATCCTACACATGGTATTACATATACTGCATCCTATACATTGTATCACACACACACACACACCACATCGCACACACTGCACCTTATACAGTACAGTATAAAATGCCGCATGTGAGTATGTGTGTGTGTTACTCTGTGTAAGATGATGTGTGTGCATGTTGCAGTGTGTAAGATGGTGTATACACTGCATATCTCTATCGCACACACACACAAACACACACACACACAATGTATCCTATACAGTGCATTATGCACTCATACCATATCTCATCTCAAACAGTGCATTACATGCTGCATCTTATATACTGCATCACACACACACTGCTACTTATACACTGCATAACACACACTGAATGTAATGTATTGTGTAAGATGCAGCGTATCTCTGTATAAGATACACTGCATCTTATATACTGCAACACACATACTGTACTCTATACCAGGGGTGTGCAAAGTTTGCTGCGCCCCCCTGCCTGGCAATCCCAGTGCTCGCGCTCCCCTTTTCGGTGAACCAACGTCAAATGATGCCACGGGTCATGTGATGTCACGTCATGTGACCCCGCCACTTCATTTGACGCGCGTTACCATAGTGAGGCGTCACGTCACATGACCCCGCAGCATCATTTGACGCCGTGTTGCCATGGTGACACGTCCAGTAGCCGGCTGAATCCAGGTAAATTGAGGTTGCAGAGGCCTTGTTTGCCCCCCCCCCCCCCCGGCATTTAATTTAAATGCCTCAAGTATGAGTGCAGGGTCTCTGCAACGGCCGCACCCTCCAAACAAATATCCCTGCGGCATGCTTCCCACTTTGAGCACCCCTGTTCTATACATTGCACCATACTCTGCATCTTAGACAGTGCATCACACACCCACACAAACCGCCTTTTGTCTAATGTAAACAAATCTAATTTAGCTAGCCTCACCTCATAATCCAGATTTTCAACCCCATTTATTAATTTGGTGGCTTTTCTCTGCACTCTCTCTAGGTCCATAATGTCTTTTTTTATGGATTGGTGCCCAAAATTGTACTCCATATTCAAGGTGTGGTCTTACTAATGCTTTATACAGGGACATAATTATGCTTACTTCCCTTCCATCCATTCGTCGTTTAATGCAAGATAAGATCTTGTTTGCCTTTGCAGCTACTGCATGACATTGGGCACTATTGAAAAGACTGCGGTCTACAAGCACTCCTAAATCCTTCTCCATCGAGGATTCCCCAAATGTTTCCCTATTTCATTTGTAAGTCGATTGTACTGTATGTGCTTGTTTCCCACATGCATAACCTTTCATTTAGCTGTATTACACCTCATCTGCCATTTACCTGCCCACGTTTCCAGTCTCTCCAAGTCTTTCTGGAGATAAATTACATCCTGCTCTGATTCTACTACCTTACACAATTTAGTGTCATCAGCAAAGATGGAGACTTTGCTCTCGATGCCAACCTCAAGGTTATTAATAAACAAGTTAAAAAGCAGAGGTCCCAGTACCGATCCTTGAGGTACTCCACTCACAACTTTAGCCCAACCCGAAAAGGTTCCATTTACACCAACTATCTGTTTATTCTTCATCCAGCTTTCAATCCAGGTGCATACATTATTACTGAGCCCAATTTTCTTTATTTTTTACACTAACCCCTTGTGTGGCACAGTATCAAAAGCCTTTGGAAAATCTAAGTAGACCAAATCATCTGCATTACCCCTGGTCTAAATTCCTACTTACCTCCTACAAGAAACAAATAAGGTTAGTTTGGCATGATCTATCCTTTATAAATCCATGCTGACTATTACTAATAATTTTGTTTTCCATTAGGTATTCCTGAATATTAATCTGTACTAAACCTTCAAGTTCTTTCCCCACTATTGAAGTCAGGTTTACAGGTCTGTAATTCCCCGGCTGTGATCTAGCTCCCTTTTTATAAGGATCATGTCTGCTTTAGGCCAATCTTGCGGTACTGAGACTGTGAAAATGGAGTCATTGAATATTAAATGTAATGGTTTGGCTATTACTGAGCTTAACTCCTTAAGAACTCTTGGATGTATGCCATCGGGCCAGGTGCTTTTTTACTTTAATTTTATCAAGCCACCTATGAACTTCTTCCTCAATTAACCAATTATGCCTTCCTCCTGCGGCACTACTACTGCAATTGATTCCTCCCTGGTAAACACAGAGGAAAATAATTTGTTTAATACCTCTGCTTTTTCCTTATCTCCAATAATTTGCCTGCCCATCTCACACTGAAAAGGTCTTATATTTTCTTTTCTAATTTTTTTATTATTAAGGTACTTAAATAACATGTTAGGGTTGATATTACTTTCTATTGCAATCCTTTTTCAAATTTGTGTACAAACCGTATCCACTAAGAAAAAGCGCACAATCCACTAAGAAAAAGTGCACATTTTTTAGCGTTTGGTAAAAAAAATGCTAAACCGCACGAGGTTCTGTTTTCTTAACAAGCGAAATGAACTTAACGTTCTATTTCGCTCCAGCAGTCTGGAGGAGCTGCACAACAAGAGCTGCATCTCCCTGCACAGCTCTTACAGGCGATCTCCCTGCACAACAAGAGCTGCATCTCCCTGCACAACGGGAGCTGTATCTCCCTGCACAACGGGAGCTGCATCTCCCTGCACAGCTCTTACTGGCGATCTCCCTGCACAACGGGAGCTGCATCTCCCTGCACAGCTCTTACAGGCGATCTCCCTGCACAACGGGAGCTGCATCTCCCTGAACAGCTCTTACAGGCGATCTCCCTGCACATAGGGAGCTGCATCTCCCTGCACAGCTCTTACAGGCGATCTCCCTGCACAACAAGAGCTGCATCTCCCTGCACAGCTCTTACAGGCGATCTCCCTGCACAACGGGAGCTGCATCTCCCTGCACAGCTCTTACAGGCGATCTCCCTGCACAACGGGAGCTGCATCTCCCTGCACAGCTCTTACAGGCGATCTCCCTGCACAACAAGAGCTGCATCTCCCTGCACAGCTCTTACAGGCGATCTCCCTGCACAACAAGAGCTGCATCTCCCTGCACAGCTCTTACAGGCGATCTCCCTGCACAACAAGAGCTGCATGTCCCTGCACAGCTCTTACAGGCGATCTCCCTGCACAACAAGAGCTGCATCTCCCTGCACAGCTCTTACAGGCGATCTCCCTGCACAACAAGAGCTGCATCTCCCTGCACAGCTCTTACAGGCGATCTCCCTGCACAACGGGAGCTGCATCTCCCTGCACAGCTCTTACAGGCGATCTCCCTGCACATCGGGAGCTGCATCTCCCTGCACAGCTCTTACAGGCGATCTCCCTGCACAACGGGAGCTGCATTTCCCTGCACCGCTCTTACAGGCGATCTCCCTGCACAACGGGAGCTCCATCTCCCTGCACAGCTCTTACAGGCGATCTCCCTGCACAACGGGAGCTGCATCTCCCTGCACAGCTCTTACAGGCGATCTCCCTGCACAACGGGAGCTGCATCTCCCTGCACAGCTCTTACAGCGATCTCCCTGCACAGAGAGAGCTGCATCTCCCTGCACAGCTCTTACAGGCGATCTCCCTGCACAACGGGAGCTGCATGTCCCTGCACAGCTCTTACAGGCGATCTCCCTGCACAGAGAGAGCTGCATCTCCCTACACAACTCTTACAGGCGATCTCCCTGCACAACGGGAGCTGCATCTCCCTGCACAGCTCTTACAGGCGATCTCCCTGCACATCAGGAGCTGCATCTCCCTGCACAGCACTTACAGGCGATCTCCCTGCACATCAGGAGCTGCATCTCCCTGCACAGCACTTACAGGCGATCTCCCTGCACAACGGGAGCTGCATCTGACTCCACAGCTCTTACAGGCGATCTCCCTGCACAACGGGAGCTGCATCTCCCTGCACAGCTCTTACAGGCGATCTCCCTGCACAACGGGAGCTGCATCTCCCTGCATAGCACTTACAGGCGATCTCCCTGCACAACGGGAGCTGCATCTCCCTGCACAGCACTTACAGGCGATCTCCCTGCACAACGGGAGCTGCATCTCCCTGCACAGCACTTACAGGCGATCTCCCTGCACAACGGGAGCTGCATCTCCCTGCACAGCTCGTACAGGCGATCGCGCAGTTTTATTTTTAATAACATAGTATTGAAGCAGGGGGTCTCTGGAACTGAACCGCGTTTATTTCAGGTCTTGGGACCTCCTGTTTTCCGAGTTACAATCAATGGGTTTATTGGCTACTGTGTCATGTATGGTACTGTAATGTCAATGTGATTTTATTGTGTATTTATTTTATTTTGAAATCGAATGGGCAAACGTGCTATTAGCCATATTTGGCTACTAGTGTTTTTTCCCATTTGTATGTGTGGTGATGAGAGTAGAGGGGATAAGGGATGGGGGTAGTTTCCCAAGGAGGGTGGTTTGGCCTCCCGGCAGGGGTAAGTACAACTTTAATTTTTTTTACGCTGGCTAGTGGTTTATATTTCATGGGCACATTCCTGTGTGGTGATGATGGTAGAGGGTGTGGGTGAAGAGTGTACTTGCCCCAAGGGGTGGGTGTTTAGGCCTTGTGGGAGGGGTTAACCCCTTCATTACCTTAGTGGTTGTAACTGCTAAGGTAATGAAGGGGGTTAACTCCTACTGCAACTATCTTGGGAGACCTAAACGCCCACACTGGGGCAACTACAAGCTTCACCCCCTCTACCAACAACAAAGCAGTTCCTGCTATTTAACCCCTTCATACCATAGCGGTTAGCCACTAAGATAATGAAGCCACTAAGATGATTGAATCCGGGGGGTCTCCGGAGCTGAACTGAATGTGGGTCAGCACCGGAGACCCCCAGCCTCAATCCTATGCAATAAAAATAATAGAAGCTCCGTCAGATGCAAAGCGCGATTCCGATCTTGAAACCCTTAGGTAGCGAGAACAAAATGCGAGTGTTTAAGCCGCGATTTGCATATCGGAGCTTTGTGAATAGCAGTTACTGGCAAAAATGCGAGTTTAGCCATTATTTTTTTATTATTATTTTTAAAGTTGTTTTCAAGCAATTTTTCAATGTTATCGAAGCTTTGTGAATAGCTACACATGCAAAATCACTCAAAAAGTGCACTTAACCAGTGTTAAATCACTTATCGGAGTTTCGTGAATAGGCCCCTAAGAATCTAAACACCTCCCTCTTCTTTTCCATTTCCTCCCCTACCTGTTTATTTGGCCACACTGGTTTAGACTTATTTCTTTTATATTTATTGTCCAAAAGGTATACACTGATAAGTGAACTAATCTAACAATGTTTTAAAGACTGCCCATTTATCTTCTACATTTTCCCTGCAGAAACGTCATTACAATTTATTCATTGTAGATTATTTCTCAGTTTATTTAAATCTGCCTCTCTAAAATTTAAAGGGGCCTATTCTAGATGCCTGGACTAGTTTGCTGCTACATCGCAAGGTTTGGCATGTTCTCGCCGAACGGTTTGTCAGTTGAGTTATCACGGTATTCAGAAAGAATCTGAACCCAACTCAAATAATGGGGCAGGAAAATGCCCAAATCGCTCGGCGAGGCACAAAAACTAATCCTAGCCTCTCCCAAATTTCTCGCCTTGCTTCGAGCTGCCTCTCCCTGCACATATCTTGCCAGCGATGTAAATGTAAACACTGGTGTACGTGAGCAGGGGGTCTCCGGAGCAGAACCGCGTTTATTTCAGGTCCTGGGACCCCCTTCTTCCCCAGATACAGGCCCCGTTATGGGGTGCCGGTGTCTGCTATCCATTAAATGTCCTGGTCACGCGACGCAGGACATTTAAACGCATAGGGATACCGGCACTCCATAACGGGGCCTTTATCTCGGGAAGCAGGGGGTCCCCGGACTTGGAATCAACGCGGTTCTGCTCCGGAGACCCTTGCTCACGTACACCAGTGTTTACATTTTTATTAAAACAGCTTAATTACCTTAGCGGCTAGCCGCTAAGGCAATTAATGGGTTCAACTTCAATTTCCTGGTTATTGGGGAAGAGAGGGTGGATGAAGGGGGTAGTAGCCCCAGGGTGGGTGTTTAGGCCTATCTGGAAGGTTGCTGGAGGAGTTAACCCCTTCACTAGTGAAGGGGTTAACCAGTCCCTTTCCCTTTACCAGTCCCTTTACTCCCCCGGTAGGCCTAAACACCCACCCTTCGGGCAACTACCCCCTTCACCCAATCCCTCTACCCCCAATAAGCATTAAAAAAAAAACAACACTAATACCTACCTCCTCTACCCCCAACGACCCCCCACCCCAACACATACAGTTCAGTAATGGGCAAAATTATTATTATCCAGATATGGATAATAGTGCCCATTCTAAATAAAACAATATACAGTAGCATAAAGTACATTAAAATTCTACTTACAACTGCCAGGATGAAGGGCGCTATCGTCATCATCATCCTCCAGGTCAATGTCCTCTTTTGGCAGGAACAGAAAAATAAAAAAATACAATTTAATGGCCCCTAGCCCCTAAATCACCTTAGCGGTTAATAACCGCTATAGTAATTAAGGGGTTAAACCCCTCCCTCACTTCCCACCCGGGAGGCCTAATCACCCACCCCGACACAGGTACTCCCACCCTTTACCCATTGATTGGCACAGTGGTACATCATACCCATATAATATGGGTATGATAAGACACTACAGCAGTCAATGGGCAACCTAAAAAAAAATCAGCAAGCCCAAAAATACACAACAATAAAAGAAATACACAAGCACCTAAACACCACAAGAATAAAAGAACTAAAAAGCCTAAACTATACACCAATAAAATTAATCTAACACCAAAACAGCAAAAGAATAACAAGTATGTTATCCCAAAACACAAGTATTCAATTAAATAAACACCTAATCAACAGAACAGTAAAATAAATTAAACCGCTAACCAACAAAACAATTAAATAAATTAAATAGCTAACCAACAAAACAATTAAATAAATTAAACAGCTAACCAACAAAACAATTAAATAAATTAAACCCCTAACGAATCCTAAAATGTAATAAAAATAAGTCCTACAAATACATAACAATTTAGTCAAAATAATAAACATAAATAGACAAAATAACAATCAATTAAAAAAAAGCATTTGCCCAAAAATGCATTGTCTGTCACTGTATTTATCTGTACCCTAAAGGGGTACAGATAAATACATTGGCAGTCAATGGGCAAGCAAAAACATAAAAAGACAAAAATACAATTAAAAAACCTGGGGATTTTTTTTTAGATACATTCAATATTTTTCTTACCTTTAGAAGTCTTCACCCTCCGAATCCCGGCGTATCAGGAAGCTCTCAACCTGCAACGTCATCGACCGCGATGATCAGCATCAGGTAAAAAAAATCTTCTTCCATCTTCTTCTGTAGCTATTTTCTTCTTTTCTTTAATCTTCTTTACTTGTAATCCAAACCCCATGTTAAATCCAAAACGGATGTTGACTCCTTGGCATCTTCAGGTAAAATGAGATGAAACAGGCCTTATATAAGGCCTACGACATCACATTTTAGGGTCAGATGGTCCAGGTCCAATCCGATTGGGCTCTGTACCATGTGACCGGCTTTTAAAAATAAATAAATTCTAAGTCCCCCTCTCACAGCCCTTCACTCCAACTGTTTCGGGCGAGAAAAAGCTTGGCTAAAATTGCAATTCTAAAGTCCCGATGAGATTATCGAGGCTACTAAATTGCACGATTTTCTAAAAAATTGCGATGTTGAGTTTATCACTGAGCACTGCACGGCGTGTTTGGCAGGGAGCCAGAAATGGCGGGAAAATGCTTTCACCGTGCGATTTAACCCACTTATTGAGGCTTTCTGAATACTGCAGCTACAAGATTTTGTTGTGTGATAGCTGCTTAAAATCATCGATAAGTCGGTTGTCAGGGCTAGTAGAATAGGCCCCAAAGTCTTTGTTGAACCCAAGTCATCTGTTTTTTGATAATTTATTTCAAATGAGACCATGTTATGATCACTGTTACGCAAATGTTCCCGGACTTGAATATTTGTTATTACTTCTACATTGTTTGATATTACCAAATCTAGTAATTCCATTCCCCTGGTTGTTCCTCAGTATCTTGGGTCAGGTAATTATCTTTTAGCACCCCCAAAAACCTGTTTCTTTTTGTTGTAATGCTAATCACATTACTCCAGTCTTTTAGGGTTGCCAGGTGGCTTCTCCAAAGATACTGGACACAATGGTGAAAGGTGCGACACGTGCCAGAATCGTTGGCTACTAATCTGCCCTGCCTAGCATGTAAATTCTGGTATCAGTGCAGGCAGTGTTAGGCCCAATCCAGGTTTTCCCCTGCAGTGAGCAGCTCCCTTGAGTGACAGGGGGGCGGGACAAGGCCTGTGTTCTGCCCAATCCTGGGATCAGACCTTGGACCCTCCCAAAGGGTACTTAAGGGGCTGCACATGTAAATGTAGTCAGTTGTCTCTCCCCTGAGAGAGACTGTCCCACAGAAGAGTGTGCGCAGGGCTGTAGCCACTTTCCATCCCCTCCCTTAGGGGAGCGGGAGTGAGGACCAACACTTGGGGCCCATGTCTGGGGGTTGACTCCAGGGATCATCCTGAGGCTTGGAAGATAAGTGAATCAGTTAAGGACTGGATTCTGTATGCTGTATGCTGTGAGTTGCAGAATAAAGCTGTTCTTGTTCTATGAAATATACTCCTGCCTGAGACTGCAATCTATCAGGGGGAGTAGCAGAGGGTTATCCTGCAGGGATTGTCTCCGGCACTCCTGGAGCCGGCACAAGATGGAGGCGCTGAACCACAGAGAGAAGAACTAAACATCACCCCAAAAGCCTGTCCTGTCTTCCCCATACCACCGGCGGAAAGCTCAGCATCCTGTGATCCAGCAGGAAACCAGCACTACACGCCCTGTAATATGCAGATCTCCCAGAGGGTGGGGGAAACACTGTTACACATTGAATAGTGTATCAGACATACATTGAATCTAACCAGTACTGCATCTTGTACAGTGCAATACACATACTGCATCTTACACACACACTGCATCTTACACATTGCATCACACAGACTGCATCTTGTACAGTGCAATACACACACTGCATCTTACACACACACTGCATCTTACACATTGCATCACACAGACTGCATCTTGTACAGTGCAATACACACACTGCATCTTACACACACACTGCATCTTACACATTGCATCACACAGACTGCATCTTGTACAGTGCAATACACACACTGCATCTTACACACACACTGCATCTTACACATTGCATCACACAGACTGCATCTTGTACAGTGCAATACACACACTGCATCTTACACACACACTGCATCTTACACATTGCATCACACAGACTGCATCTTGTACAGTGCAATACACACACTGCATCTTACACACACACTGCATCTTACACATTGCATCACACAGACTGCATCTTGTACAGTGCAATACACACACTGCATCTTACACACACACTGCATCTTACACATTGCATCACACAGAGTGCATCTTGTACAGTGCAATACACACACTGCATCTTACACACACACTGCATCTTACACACTGCATCTTACACATTGCATCACACAGACTGCATCTTGTACAGTGCAATACACATACTGCATCTTACACACACACTGCATCTTACACATTGCATCACACAGACTGCATCTTGTACAGTGCAATACACATACTGCATCTTACACACACACTGCATTTTGTACAGTGCAATACACATATTGTACTGTATCTTACCCATTGCGTCACACCCTCTCCCTCTCTCTCTCACACACACACACACACACACACTGCATCTTATACTACATCACACACAATGCAACTTTACACAACATCCCACATACTGAATCTCTCCCACATGCACGTACACACATTGCATCTAATACACTGCATCACACACACTGCGTTTTATATAGTGCATCACACATACACAATGCAATGAATAAGCGACATCTTATACACTGCATCGAATACTGTATCCCACATACATTAAATCTAAGGCTGCGTCTATACTGGTTCCGACGGCCGCTCGCGCCACATCCAAACAATGGAGGCTAATGCGCATGTCCATAGTGTGCGTCCAGGCGACCGATGCGTGGCGAGACAAAAAGTTGGACTTGCCACGCGACGGCCCGATCACATGCGCGGCTCAGCCAATGGGGGCGAACTGCTCACGTGACGTCACGGCACGCCCTCGCCATTCGCCTCATCACGCAAACCTGCAGGCCACGGATCTCGGCAAGCACAGGCGCGCGTGATGTCACACGTTCACACGCTCGCGCGCCTGTACTATGTCCGAGGCCCAACAATTACTGCATCTAATACACTGCATCTAACAATCACTGCATCATGTATCGTGCACTACACACACACACACACACACACACACACACACACACACACACACACACACACACACACACACACACACACACACACACACACACACACACACACACACACACACACACACTGGATCTTATAAAGTGTATAAAATCCATTGTATCTTATATATTGCACCACACACACGCATGCATACACTTATACAGTGCAGCACACACACGCATGCATACACTTATACAGTGCAGCACACACACGCATGCATACACTTATACAGTGCAGCACACACACGCATGCATACACTTATACAGTGCAGCACACACACGCATGCATACACTTATACAGTGCAGCACACACACACGCATGCATACACTTATACAGTGCAGCACACACACACATGCATACACTTATACAGTGCAGCACACACACGCATGCATACACTTATACAGTGCAGCACACACACGCATGCATACACTTATACAGTGCAGCACACACGCATGCATACACTTATACAGTGCAGCACACACACGCATGCATACACTTATACAGTGCAGCACACACACACATGCATACACTTATACAGTGCTGCACACACACGCATGCATACACTTATACAGTGCTGCACACACACGCATGCATACACTTATACAGTGCAGCACACACACGCATGCATACACTTATACAGTGCAGCACACACACGCATGCATACACTTATACAGTGCAGCACACACACGCATGCATACACTTATACAGTGCAGCACACACACGCATGCATACACTTATACAGTGCTGCACACACACGCATGCATACACTTATACAGTGCAGCACACACACGCATGCATACACTTATACAGTGCAGCACACACACACATGCATACACTTATACAGTGCAGCACACACCCGCATGCATACACTTATACAGTGCAGTACACACACACATGCATACACTTATACAGTGCAGCACACACACATGCATACACTTATACAGTGCAGCACACACGCATGCATACACTTATACAGTGCAGCACACACACGCATGCATACACTTATACAGTGCAGCACACACACGCATGCATACACTTATACAGTGCAGCACACACACGCATGCATACACTTATACAGTGCAGCACACAAACGCATGTATACACTTATACAGTACAGCACACACACGCATGCACACACATATACAGTGCAGCACACACACAGTCACACAGGGCATTTTATACAGTGCATCTCACACGCACACTGCATCTTATACACTGCATCACACACAACATCTTATACAGTTCATTAAACAATGCGTTACACTCTGCATTTTAGACCATCACACACCTCTGCTGGCTTCCGGGCCCCTGCTCTCCCCAGCTGTGACCCAGCCTTCCCTAAACCCACCCCTGCATGCGCATGCGCCCTGGTAGGCCCAGTTTCCGGCACCGGAGGCCTTCCCCCAGGTAAGGGTGGATGTGTATAGTGGGGAGGTATGGGTATTAGGGCTGGGGGGTTATTATGTTAATTGGGGGTGGGGGTGTTGTGTATTGGGGAGAGAGGCTTAGTTTGTGTATTGGGGAAGGGGGTTTATTGAGTGTGTGTGGGAGTGGAAGAGAGAGAGGTGGGGATGTGGGAGAGAGGTGAGGAGGTATTAGAGAAAGTATTGTATTGTATTGCTCGGGAGTGGGGGTCTTTTTATATGTATTGGGGGGAGTGGTGGTCTTTTTTATATGTATTGGGGGGGAATGGGGTTCTTTTTATATGTATTGGGGGAACTGGGGGGCTTTTTATATGTATTGGGGAGAGTGGGGGTCTTTTTAATATGTATTTGGGGGAGTAGGGGTGTCTTTTTAACATGTATTGGGAGGGAGAGGAGGTGTCTTTTTAATATGTATTGGGGGTGGGGGTTTTGGTATGAATTTTGTGGGGGGGTGGAGTGAGAGTGGGGTAATTGACGGAAGGGGGGTGAGGGAGGTAGTGAGGAAAAGAGGGAGTAAGAGTGAGACGCAGGGGAGAGAAATAAATGCTGGTCGGGAGGGGGGAGTGAGTGAGGAAGAGGGAGTGAGACAGAAGGGAGAGAAATACATAGGAAGAGGGGGGGATAGAGGGGGCTTGTGAGGTGTGAAATCAGGGTGGGCTCGCAATACTGCCAACATGGAGGGGGGGGATCCGGGGGAGGAGGGCCCGGACGTAACTCTAGTCCTGGGCCCAGGGAAATCTGTCTGCGGCCCTGGGTGGGGGTGTAGAAGAGAGAGGGGTGGGGTATGGGAGGGAGAGAGGTGGGGACGTGGGAGTGAAAGAGGGAGAGAGGTGGAGGTGTGGGAGGGAGAGAGGTGGAGGTGTGAGAGAGAGAGCAGTGAGGGGGTGACATCTTGTACATGGCATAACATACTGCCTCTCTTGCACACACATTGGATTACACACACTGGGGGCGATTCACTAAGCAGTGCACTTTTGCGCCCAATTGGGAAATTTGTAATCCCACGATAAAAAATGAAGCCAGACGCGGGATTCACTAAGAAGTGAAGCGCATTTGGTTAGGTGCGGGGCAAAAACATGCCCGATCGCGCTGGTTTTTTCCCCCTGCTATCATGATTAAAATTCTAAAGCGCGATAGCTGATTTAAAAAAAAGCAGCCTGTAAGAGCTGCATGGAGATGCTGCATCTCCACGGTGATCGTACAGTATAAATATACACTTTAATACTAGTGTACATATGCAGGGGGTCTCCTGAGCTGAACCGCATTGATTTCAGCCTCGGGGACCCCTGCTTCCCGAGTTACAGGCCCAGATATGGGGTGCTGGTATCTCCTCCATTATTTAAATGTCCGCGTCATGTGACACGGACGGTTCAATAATGGAGGTGACACTGGCACCGATGCCCCAAACCTGGGCCTGTAACTCGCGAAGCAGGGGGTCCCTGAGCCAGAAATCAAAGCAGTTCAGCTCAGGAGACCCCCTGCTCCCACACACTATTAAAAAAAATACATCAAAGCAGCTTCATTACCATACCAGCTAGCCGCTAAGGTAATGAAGGGGTTAAGGTCCAATAGCAGCTTTATTGGTGGCAATTGCTCCCCAATAAAACTTGCAATATGTGCTACCTACCCACCCCCTGTGCCCCCAACAACCCCTATACCCCCCTAACATACATTACATTTGTTGTTTGTTTTTTTAAAACATAGGAATGTTACTATAGGCCAGCGGGGGCCTTCGGGTGGTCCCGCGGGTCCCCGAGGCAGGTGTCCGATGGGTCCCCGCCGGCCTGCGGTACCAATCCTGTGCTTTAAAAACAAACAAAAAAAAAACAGGAAATAAATACACCCCCCCACCCCCAGATACAGTACAGTAATGGACAAAATTACTATTATCCAGATATAGATAATAGTGCATTTGTCCATTTAAAATAAAACATTAAGCTGCAGAAATAAAATAAATAAAACTTGCACTCACCCCTTCCAGGCTGCCACAATGAAGGCCGTCCTCATCCCCGTCCATGTCCTCCATTGCCACAAACAATACAGTACAATCAAAAAAACAATCTAATGTCCCCTAACCCCTTAATCACCTTAGCGGTTAGTAACCGCTATAGTAATTAAGGGGTTAGCCCATCCTCTCCCACTACCCACCGAGGAGGCCTAACCACCCTCCCCAAGCAACTACCCCCACCCTTCACCCATTCATTGGTACAGTGGGTACATCATGCTCATATAATATTGGCCTGATTTACCACTATAGCAAGAAATGGTGAAGGAATAAAAAAACAGGCCCAAATAAAACAACATTACATTGCAAAATAAACACATTAACTACTAATTACTAATGCCAATCAAACAATTGAATGGCACAGCGGGCACGTCATGCTCGTATAATATGTGCATGATTTTACACTATGCCAGTCAATGCTCAAGCTAAAAAAAAATCACAAACAATATCCAATGCATTCAAAACAATCTCAAAATAAAAACAAATAAATAAGTAAACCGAACAAAATTGCCACCAATCAATTAATCAAATCCAAAATAAAGACCAGAATAAAGAATTAAAACACCAAAATAAAACCATGAATAAATAAATATCTAAATAAACTGCATCATTCCAAATCAAAAGTCAAAAAATAATCCAACTTTAAAAAGCAAACACCAATCAAAAGCCAGAAATAAACAATTTAAAACACCAGCCAAAATTCCAGAACACTACAATATAAATAGCATACAAATTTAAAAACAAAGAACCAATATACATTTAAAATACATACAAGCAAGCATTTGCGAAAACAAGCATTGCTTCTTACTGTATGTAAGTATAGCCCTAAAGTGCCATACATAAATACATTTGGCATAAATGTGTGGAAAAAAAATGCAATCACAAAAAAAAAAAAAAAATAACCCTGTTCAAGAAAAATAACATACATTCTATTTGTTTCATTACCTTTAGATGTCTTCACCCTCCGATTCCCGTGGTCACCACAAGCTCTCGAACCAATCCACAATCCCAAACAGCAACGGGCCACAGGTAAAAAAAATCCAAAGTCCTTTTCTTCTTCTTTTTCTTCATCTGTAAATTGTAATCCAATTTTGGCTCTTTTGGGGTCTTCTATCTTCTTCTCCTGTATCTTCTTCTTCATCTTCTTCTTCACCTTCATCCATCTTCAGCAGGCACGCCCTTGTAATCCTATTGGAGGAGGAGGAGGTCCCCCCTCCTCGGCTTCTTGCCGTCAAATGAGGCTGCACAGGCTTTTATAGGCATGTGACATCACATTTGAGTGCAAATGGTTCACACGCCTCTGATTGGCTGTGAAAACCATGTGATTTTTTTTTTTGGTGACGTTATGTAAAGAAAGTGAAGCCAGCCAATCAGAATGGCTGTGCTTACTTCCCTTTAACATGACGTCACCAAAAGCAACATGGCTGTTGTCACATGGTACTTCAGCCAATCAGATTGTTGGAACCATATCCCCAATGTGATTGGTTGTTGTAGACTATGTGACTCCCTTTGGATTACGTCACATCCTTTCCCAAAAAACTCTGTCACATGGTCCACTACAACCAATCAGATTGGGGATATAGTTCCCATAATCTGATTGGCTGAAGTACCATGTGACGGCAGCCATGTTGCTTTTGATGACGCCATGTTAAAGGGAAAAGAAGCACAGACATTCTGATTGGCTGGCTTCACTTCGCTTACATGACGTCACCAAAAAAAAACCCACATGGTTTTCAAAGCCAATCAGAGGCGTGTGAACCATTTACACTCAAATGTGATGTCACAGGCCTATAAAAGCCTGTGCAGCCTCATTTGACTGTAACAAGCCGAGGAGGGAAGACCTCCTCCTCCAATAGAATTAAAAGGGTGTGCCTGCTGAAGATGGATGAAGGTGAAGAAGAAGATACAGAAGAAGATAGAAGATACAGAAGAAGAAGATAGAAGACACCGAAAGAGCGAAAATTGGATTACAATTTACAGTTGAAGAAAAAGAAAGAAGAAAAGTACTTTGGATTTTTTTTACCTGTGGCTGTTTGGGATCATGGATTGGTTCGAGAGCTTGTGGTGACCACAGGAATCAGAGGGTGAAGACATCTAAAGGTAAGGAAAAAATTGAATTTATGTTATTTTTCATTTACAGGTTTTTTTATTGTATTTTTTTTGGTGATTGCATCTTTTTTTAACACATTAATTCCAAATGTATTTATGTATGGCCCTTTAGGGCTATACTTACATACAGTAAGAAGCAATGGTTGTTTTGGCAAATGCTTGCTGGTATGTATTTTAAATGTATATTGCTTCTTTGTTTTTAAATTTGTATGCTATTTATATTGCAAATTGTTTATTTCTGGCTTTTGATTAGTGTTTGCTTTTTAATGTTGAATAATTTTTTGACTTTTGATTTGGAATGATGCAGTTTATTTAGATATTTATTTGATTTATTCATGGTTTTGTTTTGGTGTTTAAATTGTTTATTCTGGTCTTTATTTTAGATTTGATTAATTGATTGGTGGTAATTTTGTTCGTTTACTTATTTATTTGTTTTTAGTTTGAGGTTGTTTTGAATGCATTGGATCTTGTTTTGATTGTTTATTTTTAAGTTGACCATTGACTTGTATAGTGTTAAATCATGCCCATAGTATATGAGCATGATGTACCCCCTGTGCCATTAAATTGTTTGATTGGCATTAGTAATGTGTTCAATCTGCAATGTAATGTTGTTTTATTTGGGCCTGTTTTTGTATTTCATCACCATTTCTTGCTATAGTGGTAAATCAGTCCAATATTATATGAGCATGATGAAACCACTGTACCAATGAATGGGTGAAGGTTGGGGGTAGTTGCCTGGGGAGGGTGGCTAGGCCTCGTGGGTGTGTGGTAGGAGAGGGTGTATTGTCCACTTAATTACTATAGTGGTTAATTACCGCTAAGGTGATTAAGGGGTTAGGGGACATTAGATTGTATTTTTGATTGTACTGTATTGTTTGTGCCAACGGAGGATATGGACGGGGGTAAGGATGAGGACGGCCTTCATCGTGGTAGCCTGGCTGGGGTGAGTGCACAGGATTGGTACCACAGGCCAGCGGTGACCCCGGACACCTGCGGGGACCACCCGAGGGCCCCTGCCGGCCTATAGTAACATTCCTATGCTTTAAAAAATTAATTAATGTAATGTATGTTAGTGGGGTGTAGGGGTTGTTGGGGGCACACGTGGTGGGTGGGTAGCACATATTGCAATGTTTATTGGGGACAATTGCCACCAATAAAGATTCTATTGGGCCTTAACCCCTTCATTGCCTTAGCAGCTATCCGCTAAGGTAATGAAGCTGCTTTAATGTATTTATTTTAATAGTGTGCGGGAGCAGGGGGTCTCCTGAGCTGAACCGCTTTGATTTCTGGCTCAGGGACCCCCTGCTTCCCGAGTTACAGGCCCCAGTATGGGGCATCAGATGCCAGTGTCGCCGCCATTTTTAAAGTGTCCACGTCACATGAAGGGGGACATTTAAATAATGGAGGAGATACCGGCACTCTATATCCCCGAGGCTGAAATCAATGGGTTCATCTTGGGAGACCCCCTGCTCCCGCACACTATTAATAAAAATGATATTAATGCAGCTTCATTACCATAGCGGCTACCCGCTATGGTAATGAATAATTTTTTATTGATATGTGTGTTTTAATACTAGTCTCCTGAGCTGAGTACACTGTACGATCGCCTGTAAGCGCCGCGCATGGAGACGCAGCGTCTCCATGCAGCTCTTACAGGCTGGTTTTTTTTTTTTTCAATCAGCTTAGATTTTTAAGCACGATAGCAGGGGAAAAACAGCTTGCGCGATCGGGTTATTGCCCGCACCTACCCAAATGCGTTTCACTTCTTAGTGAATCCCGCGTCTGGCTTCTTTTTTTATCGTGTGATTAAACATTTCCCAATCGGGCGCAAAAGCGCACTGCTTAGTGAATCGCCCCCCTGAATCTTATATAGTGCATCGCACACACCCTGCATCTCATACAGTGAATCACACACACTGCGTCTTATACATCACATCACACACACACATCATCTTAAACACTGCATCTTATGCACTGCGTCATACACACTTCATTTTGTACAGTACATCACACACTATCTTATATACTGCATCACAGACATACCCTGCATCATACACACTTCTTCTTATACATTGCACTACACACACACACACAATACATCTTATACCTTGCATTACACACACACTGCATGTTATACATTGCATTACACACACTGCATCTTATACATTGCATTACACAAACACTGCATGTTATACATTGCATCACACACACAATACATCTTATACCTTGCATTACACACACTGCATGTTATACATTGCATTACACACACTGCATCTTATACATTGCATTACACACACTGCATCTTATACATTGCATCACACACACACTGCATCTTATACATTGCATCACACACACACTGCATGTTATACATTGCATCACACACACAATACATCTTACACCTTGCATTACACACACACTGCATGTTATACATCACATCACACACACACACACACATCATCTTAAACACTGCATCTTATGCACCGCATCATACACACTTCATTTTGTACAGTACATCACACACTATCTTATTTAGTGCATCACAGACATACCCTGCATCATACACACTTCTTCTTATACATTGCACTACACACACACACAATACATCTTATACCTTGCATTACACACACACTGCATGTTATACATTGCATTACACACACTGCATCTTATACATTGCATTACACAAACACTGCATGTTATACATTGCATCACACACACAATACATCTTATACCTTGCATTACACACACTGCATGTTATACATTGCATTACACACACTGCATCTTATACATTGCATTACACACACTGCATCTTATACATTGCATCACACACACACTGCATCTTATACATTGCATCACACACACACTGCATGTTATACATTGCATCACACACACAATACATCTTACACCTTGCATTACACACACACTGCATGTTATACATCACATCACACACACACACACATCATCTTAAACACTGCATCTTATGCACCGCATCATACACACTTCATTTTGTACAGTACATCACACACTATCTTATTTAGTGCATCACAGACATACCCTGCATCATACACACTTCTTCTTATACATTGCATTACACACACACTGCATCATACACATTGCATCACACACACACACTGCATCTTATACATTGCATTACACACACAATGCATGTTATATATTGCATCACACACACTGCATCTTATACATTGCATAACACACACACTGCATCTTATACAATGCATCACACACAAACTGCATCTTATACCTTGCATTACACACACAATACATCTTATACCTTGCATTACACACACTGCATCTTATACATTGCATCACATACACTGCATCTTATACATTGCATTACACACACACTGCATGTTATACATTGCATCACACACTGCATGTTATACATTGCATCACACACACTGCATCTTATACATTGCATTACACACACTGCATCTTATACATTGCATTACTCACACACTGCATCTTATACCCTGCATCACACACACTGCATCTTATACATTGCATCACACACACTGCATGCTATACATTGCATTACACACACTGGATCTTATACATTGCATCACTCACACTACATGTTATACATTGCATTAAACACACACTGCATCTTATACCCTGCATTACACACACTGCATCTTATACATTGCATGACACACACAATGCATGTTATACATTGCATTACACACATACACTGCATGTTATACATTGCATTACACAACAATTGCATCTTACACCTTGCATTACACACACAATACATCTTATACCTTGCATTACACACACACTGCATCTTATACATTGCATCACACACACTGCTTCTTATATATACATTGCATCACACACACTGCATCTTATACATTGCATCACACACACTGCTTTTTATATATACATTGCATCACACACACTGCATCTTATACATTGCATCACACACACTGCATCTTATACATTGCATAACACACACACTGCATCTTATACATTGCATTACACACACAATACATCTTATACCTTGCATTACACACACTGCATCTTATACATTGCATCACATACACTGCATCTTATACATTGCATTACACACACACTGCATGTTATACATTGCATCACACACTGCATGTTATACATTGCATCACACACACTGCATCTTATACATTGCATTACACACACTGCATCTTATACATTGCATTACTCACACTGCATCTTATACATTGCATCACACACACTGCTTTTTATATATACATTGCATCACACACACTGCATCTTATACATTGCATCACACACACTGCATCTTATACATTGTATCACACACACTGCATCTTATACATTGCATCACACACACTGCATCTTATACATTGCATCAAACACATTGCATTACACACACACTGCATCTTATACATTGCATCATACATGCCCACGTGGGCTCCAGTATGTCGGACGCACCTCAAGACCCTTGAGAGTCCGCATACTGGAGCACATGGGCAACATCAGGAAAAAACTAGCTACACACAGTGTCTCCAGGCACTTCCATATGGTACACTCTGGTAGTCCTGTTGGGTTAAGTTACAGAAGGATAGAACTTGTACCCCAAAATTGGAGAGGAGGAGATAGACTTACGCACCTATGTAAAAAAGAGACCTACTGGATTTACAGACTCAAGACCCTTGTCCCGTTTGGTCCTAATGTTGGCATCGATCTAGGGGCCTTTCTCTGATTCATGCTTTCTGCAAGATACTCACATAGCCTCAGGACATTTTTAAACATTTGTATCATTGTTTATATCTGCGTTTATCACAGGTTCCTTAGAACCAGCATCATTTTGTCTAATCTCTATTTTCGATCACCTCCTTGTTTTTGACTCATCTAGGTCACATCCACAATGGCCGTGGGGGGATTGGGATTTAGCTAAGGAGTTATTTGCACTTAGGTATTTGGTTCCATAGTTTGAATGTCAGTGGGCACTCTGGAGAGACACCCTAGTGGCCTTTAATAGCATGTGCAGCTCACAGATTGTGGGATACTAATCGATTTTATTTTGATATTATTCTACATGCATCTGATTTATATGCATGAACCTGTATCCATCAGTTATAAACTGGTTATTCACTAATGTTTTTTCTGCTTTATCAGTTAGGATAGGGCACTGTCCCCAGTTTATTAGCTAGATACCTGCAGTTATGTGTTATGTATTGTTGTACTAGAGGCATCATTCTATTTGTACCCTCAGGAAGGTTTTAAATATGAATTTGAGGTCCTGTTCTTAGAGGAAGATATGGTTTTTAATAAGTCAGTATGTTTTGAGTAAGCCATTGTGGTGTGTGTCACACTCTATTTGCGCGACATGTAATGTGCTGAACTCTCCCTCCATCAATCAAAAGAGGAGGTTTCAATTACCCACACCAGCTCCTGCAGGGTGTTTAAACGCAGCAGAGGATGTTAGGAGGATACTAAGAGCCTGAGGAAGCGAAATGCGTTGCTCTAACCGTCGGACCATTTTGGACCTCGGCGGCCACCGTAGATGTCTGCTTCGTTTGCGTTCCAGCAGTAGTTTCAGCCGGAGACCAGACGTGGTAGCTGGGACCTGTCTGTGACGCGGGGGAGGCGAACCCTGCCGTGACTACCGAGGGAGACTTTGTTGTGAGTGTGTGTATTTATTTTTAATATATCTTTGTGTTTTATTCTAATACACTCTCCACGTTTGCCCATTAATTTCTGGGGGATTCTCCTGAGACGAGACGGGGGTACAGTGCAGCCGGGGAGCACACCATGGCACCCCTCCAAACAGAGGATAAAGAAAAGATGCCATTGAAGTGCAGTTTACTTACACATGGCCGTGTAAGTAGTATTATTCACTTATCTTATGCTCATGTCCCTCTTTTAACCCTGTGATATACCACTGTGTGTATGCACTGACTGTGGTTATAGGACCACTTGTGCTGATCTCAGTGGTTGATTGGTCATTCACCAACCCATCTGAGGGGATATTGATTGTGTTTCATTCATTTGTCCTTATATCTGCGCTCCCCTCATTTATCTCTATATCTTCTGCATCATACACACTGCCAGGCCGCAGACAGATTTCCCGGGGCCCAGGGCACCCTACCCCTCACCCTCCCCCCCCCCCGTTGGCAGTGTTGCAAGTCTCATTTCACACCTGGTGAGCCCCCTCTTCCAATGTATTTCTACCCCTCCGTCTCACTCTCCCCCCTCCATCAATTACCCCAGGGGAGCGCAAACTTTTGAAGCTGCGCCCCGCTGTCTTCCCTTCCCCGGATCTCACGCCCCCCCCCCCCCCACACCTTGTATCCGCGTCAAATAACGCGGGGTCATGTGATGTCACGTCACCCACGACGTCATTTGATGCGTGTGATGTCACGTCACATGGCCCACGGCGTAATTTGACGCCGCGTTGCCATGTCGACGCGTCACACAGCCAGCTGAATCCTGGTAAGTGGAGTGTTGCAGGGGCTTCACCCGATCCTCCAGCATTTAATCACATGCCTAGGGGAAGAGCGTGGGGCCTCTGCAACCACCTGCGCCCCCTTAGAAAAATCTCGTGCCCCCCAGTTTGCGCACCCCCACAAATTTACCCCACTCTCACTCAATCTCTGCCCCCCGCCTCACATGTATTTCTCTCCCCTACATCTCACTCTTACTCCCTCTTTTCCTTACTCACCCCCCCCCCTCCGGCAATTACCCCACTCTCGCTCAATCCCCCTCAATACCCCTCCTCACGCTAATTCCCTCCCACCCCTCACACAATTCCCCCCCCCCCCAAAATATATACCAAAAAATACCAATCCCAATGCAAAAAACTTCCCACCCCCAAATACATACAAAAAAAATCCCCACCCCCACATATATATACAACCCCTCCACCTCCCCAAATATATACAAACCCCCCCAAATACAAAAAAAAAACACATTCCCAATACATATAAAAAGAGTGAGGCCGACAGCTGGGGAGAGCCGGGGCCGGTGGCCACGAGAGGTCGGGCCCAACTATTTTGTCCGGCCGCCGGCCCCCCGCAGCCACTGGGCCCAGGACACTTGTCCCGGCTGCCCCCCCTGTTGGCGGCCCTGCACACTGCATCTTATACATTGCATCACACACACCTCGTCTAGCACACACTGTACCTCACATGCTGTATGTCTCTCACATGCTCCTTCTCTCTCACACTCTCTCACCTTCGCACGGCATCACAGGCACAGCGGATGCCGCCCTTACCTGATATCGTCCTCACTGGCGAAGATGATGACAGCACGGGCATTGGACGTCTCCAGAAGGCGGCGGATGATCTTGTCAAACTCACCAGCTTTGGGCTCCCGCGGTATCTTCACTGACTGTGCCACACAGACGCTGCCTGCGGGCACAACACGGTCAGCACAAACTCACAGAGCCAGACTGTGCACTGCAAACACAAAGCCGGACTGTCCGCGGCCTGCTCTGCAAACTACATTACATCACATACCACCGCTGCGGTCTCACTGTCCTCTCTAGAGAAATATTATACCTGTATATTATAGTATGTTACATAACAAGTTATAATATTACAACCCTACATCCCCTATAATACTGCTGCCATACCGTCCTCCCTGGAATTCTGGGTAAACGGTATATATTAGATTACATTATATTCTAGCATGTGATATTACATTAAATTATAACATATAACGCTGCTGTTATCTCGCTGGATAAATGTTAGATGATCTTATTATATCATAATTATTTATAGTATATTATGATATAGAAATGTTTGGTCTATCACCATCATCTCTGGATTCCTGGATACATTTTACTTTATGTTATATTAAATGTATGACATTACATTATATATATTATAGTATATAACATTGCTGCTGTGTCACCTTCTCTCTGGGCATAAACAATGCATTTCCGTTTAGATTACATTATCAATTATATTATGTCACAATATATTACAGTATGACATTACAGTACATTATATTACATTGCATTATAGTACATGATATTTATTACATTAAATAAGTGTATATAACATTGCTGCATCATTATCCTCATTGGTTTTCTGGATAAACATTAAATTACATAACATTAAATATATGATATTATATATGACATCACAATGTATAACACTGCTGCTGTCTCACCGTCCTCTCTGGATTTCTGGATAAACGCCTCCACTCCACTCTCCCCATAACTTCCCTCAGATGCCAGAGTGGACACGTAAGTCCACTTTAGGGCCTTGACGATGTCCACCATGGCCTGAGCCTGATATGTGTCAGACGGGACCACGCGAGAGAAGAAGTCATAGCGGCTGTTATCACTCAGGTCTGGAGCGGTGGAGGCGTAACTCACCTGGGGAATCTGTGGGGAGACAGGGGGAGGGAGGAAGAGGGAGAGAGGGGGAGAGGGAGAGGGGGAGAGATGGAGAAGAGGAAAGCGAGATAGAGAGGGAGTGCAAGGAAAAGAAAGACGGAAGAGTGAGGAGAGGAGAAATGCATCATCAGTGTTGCAGAGATGATAATACCACTTTACAGATCGCTGAGCAGACCCTCACCTAGAAATCATGTGTCCAGTCCTAAAGGTCATAAGTCCTGTCCTAGCAGTCCAGAGGTCCCATCTCCAGAAGAACATAGGAAGCTGGTAATAGCACTTCACAAATCACTGGTCAGACCCCTCATCGCTTTCAATCTCTCTCCATCCTTCACTCTGTCTTCCTTTTTCCGTAATGCTTTCTCTCTCTCTCTCTCTCTCTCTCTCTCTCTCTCTCTCTCTCTCTCTCTATTATATATAAAAATTGTATCTACCACTCTCTCTTCCTTTCTCTCTCCCTTCCCCCATTTCCCTTCCACTCTCCCCCTCCCCCCCTCTCTCTCTTTCTTCACTCCCCTCGCCGCCCCCAACCTTCCCCTCTCTTTCTATTTCCTTATTTCTCTCCCTCTCTATGCTCTGGTACTTGCTCGAAGCCAGTGACCAGTGCAGAATGTTAAAGAGTTTCAGTTCATTGTGACTTTTATCCTCACTGTGAGAGAGGGAGGGGAAGGAAGGACGGGGAGGCACACAGTTGGAGGGAATATAAGAGAGAGACAGAAAGGGAGCAGCAAAGAAAGTGAGAGAAATAAATGAAAAAAATGAGAGAAAGAGAATAACAGAAAGGTAGAGTGAAAGAGAAAGAAGGGATAGAAGAGGAGAGTAAATAGAGAGTGAGCCAATGGACAGGTGATAAAGACACTCAGAGAGAGAGAGACAGACAGAAGGGAGAGGAGAAAGGAGGGAGAGATGGGTGAAAATAGATGGGGGAGGCAGAGAGTGAGTCAAAGGAAATCACTGGATTTATTTCTGAGTTGAATTGAGACACAATGTGATTAGATAGTGTCAGGTAATGGGAGCTCTGCAGCTGTGCGAACAGCAACCCTACCACTAATCCCAACACTGCTCATAACCCTACGCCAAAATTTAACTCCAAAATCAACACTACGCATAACTCTAATCCCAGACTTAACCCTAATGCTGCTCATAACCTCAACATTAACACCAACCTTAACCTTTAACACTGCTCATAACATGCACGCCAACCGCAACCATAACCCTGCTCATAACACTAACCCAAATCCTGCTCATAACCCCAACAACATCCCTAATACCAACTCTAACACTAACCCCAACCCTACCCAAAACCCCGGTGCCCAACATGAAATTATATCTAACCCCCACAAACATCCTAAACCCCAATCTTAACACCACAATATTACATTCCAAACTGGATGCAATAGCAGAGGTTGTGGTAGAGCAGCAAACCCCCTAATACTAAATCCAAACCACATTGCATGGTAGAGGTATGTGGAAACAGCTATGTGTGAGGGAAGTCCTGGTATATCAACAGGGTTATACAGGGCAGGATTAAGATGCAGTGACAGAGCTGCATGTGTGTGTGGGTAGAAAGGGAGGAGAAGGATAGAGATTGATGGAGGGAGAGAGAGAAGGAGGGGGCGAGGAAGATGGAAGGAAAGGAAGAGAAACAGAAGAGAGGGATAGGAGGAAGAGAGAAAATGGAAAAGTGAGGGAGAGGGGAGAAGAGAAGGGTGTGAGGAAGAGAGAGAGAAAGAGTGAGAGGGAAAGGGAGGTGGAAGTAAGAGAGGAAGAAACATGGGGAGAGGATTGAGAGAGAGGAGGGAAGATATAAGGAAACAGAGAAAAAGAAAGGGAGAGCTAGAGACAGAGAAGAGGGAAAGTGGAGAGAGGGTCAAGAGAAGAGGAGAGAGAGAGGGTGGAGGGGGAGAAGATGTAGAGATGGAAAGAGGAGAGAGGCTGGAGGATGAGGTGATAACGAGAAAAAAGTTAAACAAAAACTTAAAGAGATAGAGGAAAAAAGAAAAAGGAAGAAAGAGAAAACATGAAAAATGGAGAGGGGAGAAGAGAGTCCGGATCAGGTCAGAGGGGAAATATTTTAGTTGGAGGGCAAGGATTGTAAAAGAAGGGTCTGTGGGGTCAGAGAGGGGAAAGGAAAATAATAGTATAAATATATATATATATATATATGTGTGTGTGTATGTATGTTCGTTTAGAACATGGCTGCACTGTCTGTGGTGAGCACCCTACAGGGGGTGTTCGAGCTAGATAAAGAAGGAATCTAACAGAAAAAAAGAAAACCTAAGTATTAAAATGATCAGCACCGGACAAAGTAAAGAGCAAAAAAGGGGTTTATTGACCCACAAAACAAACGGTTACCCAATGTTTTCGTGCCCAGACGGCACTGATAATTTGAATACACACACACACACACACACACACCCTTGGCAAGTTCATATTACCAGCTAGCGAGAAGGGTGGGCGGCAGTGGCAGCAGAAGAGGACTGAGGACCACGGGAGCGGAGCAGGGCAGCACAGGAGGAAGACAGCGGGCGGCGGGAGAAGACCACTGAGGACCATGTCAGCGGAGCAAGGTAGCAGAGGAGAACGGAGGAGCGCGCCCCAGCGGTTCAACCCGAAAGTCTTTACTGACTTCCGGTGTCTGCTGCTGCTACAGCACAGCTCCTCCCCGGCCGTTCTCCTGTACCGCCCTGCTCCGCTGATAGCCGTCCACCGTCTTCCTCCTCTGTTGCCCTCTTCCACCAAAGGCTGGGGCCCCGCTGCACACGTCCGCACGGCCGCCTTGCTTGCCGGCGGCGCGTGTAAGTCACTGCACTGCGATCTGCAGCTGACTTTTTTCAGCGTGGGGGGGCATGGCCAAGACGGGTCGGGGGGGCGCGGCCATGACAGGGGGTAATGTCCCTCTCCAGGCTGTGCAGTCCAGCGGATGCCACAGCCCCCACCCCCTCCATCTCTGCAGCTCCCCACTAACCATAACCGGGGAGAGACATTGAGCAGATCTGTGCCCCGTCACCCCCTCAGCAAACACGGGGTAGCCGCTTCCCTCCCGTAGCCGCCTCCCATCCCTCCTCATTGGCTGACTGCTGCACCACGTGACGCGTCAGCGCTTCTGATCACCAGAAGCTTGCAGCATCGGCCGGCTGACGCGTCACAGCACGTAGTCAGCCACGTCTGAAGGAGCCAGCGGGGACCTCCAGACTGGAGGAAAGGAGCTGGTGGCCCGCGGCCGCTCTCGCTGCCGACCGCAGCAGGTCCTTAGCCAAATTCAGGTAAATGAGAGGGAAAGGAGGGGGTGAGAGTGGAAGAGAAAGAGGGGGGTGAGAAGAAGAGGAGAATTAAGAGGATGAGAGTGGCGCAGCACACGTTCAGTCATGTTTTTGCCATTGTATAGTGCCATTAAAAAAATTGGGGGGGGGGGGAGTCCTTTTCTTGTCTGGCCAGTAGCGTTTTGCGTAATTTGTTGAGCCCTATTATTATTATGCAGATTCACGCAGATTCACAGACATGCAGATTTATATATGTGTATGTACAGTGGTGTGAAAAAGAAAGTACACCCTCTTTGAATTCTATGGTTTTACATATCAGGACATAATAACAATCATCTGTTCCTTAGCAGGTCTTAAAATTCGGTAAATACAACCTCAGATGAACAACAACACATTGTCATGATTTATTTAACACAATTAAAGCCAAAATGGAGAAGCCACGTGTGAAAAACTAAGTATACCTTATGATTCAATAGCTTGTAGAACCACCTTTAGGAGCAAGAATGAAGTAATCATTTCCTGTATGACTTTATCAGTCTCTCACATCGTTGTGGAGGAATTTTGGCCCACTCTTCTTTACAACGTTGCTTCAGATCATTGAGGTTTGTGGGCATTTGTTTATGCACAGCTCTCTTAAGGTCCAGCCACAGCATTTTAATCGGGTTGAGGTCTGGACTTTTACTGGGCCATTGCAACACCTTGATTCTTTACTTTGTCAGCCATTCTGTTGTAGATTTGCTGGTGTGCTTGGGATTATTGTCCTGTTGCGTGACCCAATTTCGGCCAAGCTTTAACTGTCGGACAGATGGCCTCACATTTGACTCTAGAATACTTTGGTAACAGAGGAGTTCATGGTCGACTCAATGACTGCAAAGTTCCCTGGTCCTGTGGCTGCAAAACAAGCCCAAATCATCACCCCTCTACCACCGTGCTTGACAGTTGGTATGAGGTGTTTGTCTGATATGCTGTGTTTGGT
Source organism: Ascaphus truei (assembly GCF_040206685.1). NCBI lineage: Eukaryota > Metazoa > Chordata > Amphibia > Anura > Ascaphidae > Ascaphus > Ascaphus truei. The sequence continues at coordinate 27,091,543 of NC_134491.1, forward strand.
TTTCACCAAACGTGGCGCTGTGCATTATGGCCAAACATCTCCACTTTGGTCTCGTCTGTCCAAAGGACATTGTTTCAGAAGTCTTCTGGTTTGTTCAGATGCAACTTTGCAAACCCAAGCCGGGCTGCCATGTTCTTTTTAGAGAGAAGAGGCTTTCTCCTGGCAACCCTTCCAAACAAGCCATATTTGTTCAGTTTTTTCTAATTGTACTGTCATGAACTTTAACATTTAACATGCTAACTGAGGCCTGTAGAGTGTGAGATGTAACTCTTGTTTTTTTTTGTTGCAATTTCTCTGAGCATTGCATGGTCTGACCTTCGGGTGAATTTGCTGGGATGTCCACTCCTGGGAAGACTGGCAACTGTCTTGAATGTTTTCCACTTTTGAATAATCTTTCTCACTGTAGAATGATGGACTTTAAATTGTTTGGAAATGGCCTTATAACCCTTCCCAGATTGATGGGCAGCAACAATTGCTTCTCTAAGATCATTGCTGATGTCTTTCCTCATTGGCATTGTGTTAACACACACCTGAATGCTCCAGACCAGCAAACTGCTAAAACTTCGGCTTTTATAGAGGTGGTCACGCTTGCTGATTATCAATTAATCAAGAGCATTTGATTAGCAGCACCTGTCTGCTACTTAGCATCTTAATTCCTATGGAAGCAGTAATGGTGTACTTAGTTTTTCACACATAGCTTCTCCATTTTGGCTTTATTTTTGTTAAATAAATCATGACACGGTGTAATGTCATGTGTTGTTATTCATCTGAGGTTGTATTTACCTAATTTTTAGTCCTGCTAAGGAACAGATGATTGTTATTATGTCGTGATATGTAAAACCATAGAATTCAAAGAGGGTGTACTTTCGTTTGCACACAACTGTACGTATGTATGGATATATAGATAGTGGACAAACTGGCCGCACGCACTAGGTTAAATCCCTCAGCAGAGGGGCAGGTATTGCACGGTAAAGGTAGTTAATGATAGTTAGTAGAGATCACTGAGGTGATCCAAATACCAGCACAACACAAGAGGAAGAAGAAAAAAGGGGGATTTATTCAGTTGAACATGTAGAGATATCCAGAAGTTTCAGTCCCAGGGGGACCTCTGAAGGTCGTCCTGGGGACCGAAAGTCAAGTCCCCAGGATGACAGACAGTTTTTTTTTCTTCTTGCTCTCCCTTACACTGTTTTAGCCATATTCCTGTGTTCACTAGTATTGCCGACCTGAGGAAGAGAGGAGAACTCTCAAAAGCTTGTCCTATGACATAAATTGTTAGTCCAAATAATAAAGGTATCACCTAATACTGAAGAACTCATTTATTCTGCAATACACACACACACACACACACACACACACACACACACAGACTGAACCTGTAACTAATTTACACAGTAAGATATGTATTCACTGTTGAATACACACAGTCTGCTATATACACTGTGCTATACGCAAACAATTTCATACGCACTCACAACTCATACACACACACTGCCGGGGGAACCTTTCTCTCTCTCTCCTCCTGTGTCTCTAACCCCCTTTAGTCTCTCTTTCTCTCTGTCTTCCTCATTCTCTCTATTAATTATTTAATATTGGCTTCTCATGCTGCATTACTGCTCGTTAAGAGCTTCCCAAGAAAATCTAATTCTATCAGCACTTCAGGGGAATTCAGAGAGGAGACTAGAGAGGGCGGGAGGGAGAGAAAGACAGGGCAAGGGAAAGAGAAAGAGAGGGAGGGAGAAAGGTAAGGGGGAAAAGGAGGTATGGAAAGAGTAGGAAACAGGAAAACAAGGAAAGAAAGATCAAGTTAGAGATAGACCGAAAGCGAGAGAGAAGGAATCGGAGTGAAGGGAGAGAATGAGAGAAGAGAGAGAGGGAGGGAGGGAGGAAGAAAGAGATTGAGTGAATGAAAGGGAGAGAAGCAATCAGAGGGAGAGAATGGGAGAAGAAAGGAGAGGGAGGTAGGGAGGGAGAGTAGAGGAAGGGAGAAAGAGTGAGGAGAGGGAGCGAGCGACAGAAGGAGATAGGAGGACCTCCCTCCCGCTGTGTTCTGTGTATTAAGATCACCATTAAAAACCTATTAAGTCCATTAGCGTCTGCAGGAAATGTTCCGAACTGGTTTTGTTTTGCTGGGAGTTTCCTGAGTGGACGAGTTCAGAACAGAGCAGATGGTTTAACTGATATATAAAGAGATCAAGTTCCACATCTATTGCTCCCTGTAACTCCTCCTATTGCTCCATATAACAGCTCCCTATAACTCCTATTGCTTCTTATACCGTACCCACGTCCCTCCCATTGCCCCATATACTGTAACTGCTCCCTAAACTTCTATCACTCCATATACTCGCTCCTTATAACTCTTCCTATTGCTCCATTTAACCATTCTTTATAACTACTTTTATTGCTTCATGTACCAGCTCTCTACTATTACTTCTATTTCTCCATATAACTACTAATATTGCTCTAAATAACCACCCCATATAACTCCTGTAATTGCTCTATATAACAGCCCCATATAACTCCTGTAATTGCTCTATATAACAGCCCCTTATAACTCCTGTAATTGCTCTATATAACAGCCCCTTATAACTCCTCCTATTGCTCTATATACACACTTTCTTCCTATTGCTCTATTTTACTGCTCCCTATAACGTCTCTTATTGCCCCATATAGCTGTTGCCTATAACTCCTCCTATTGCTTCATATAACTACTCCTATTGCTCCATATAACTGCTCTTTTTAACAACTCCTATTACTCCATATACCTGCTCTCCATAACTCCTCCTATTGCTCTGTACAACTGTTCTGGTGGTTCTAGACTCTTCCAACCCTCATGATGTTTTGACTTCTAGGACTCAACTCTAGAACAAGTGTGATCAAGGACCTGCAAACTCCTCCCATTAGGGGTTGGACACCAACCTTGAAGAGCCTCAAGATATTGGCCACCATGATGGACACAGAGCTGGAAGATGCCCCGATAACCCCTGCCACCCTCTCCGGTTGAGCGATGATGGGATTCCCCCCACTCAGGCACCGCACCTCTGCCCTGTCCTTGTCTATCAGTGGCTGGACAAAGCTCAGGGACTGCTCCAATGCATGGGTGTCCCGGGAACAAGTGTCCAGAACCCTGGCTCCCAATGTGATGTTGGGCAGAAGATCAGCATCAGCATTGATGCGGTCAAGCGCATAAAGCATAGCTTCCAACCGATGAATGCCCTTTTCCTTCTTGAGTTCTCCACAGGCTCTGCCATCACTGCCCCTACCATGGACGGGAAAGAGACCTCCCAAGATGAGGTCTCCATCTATCCTAACGGAATTCATGTGTGGTGGACCTTTGGGTTTGCCCAAACAGCTCCAAGAACCCAGAAGAACCAAGGTGCACATGGTCCTCATGAGCATTAGCACATCCATGACCTATGTTCTCCACCACCCAACTGAGATCTCTCCTCCTTCAGAGTCCGGACCACACTTCTCTTTTCATGGGGTTTGGCTGTCGAGAAGCTGTCTTGAGGCCACGGTTCTTGGTGAACAGTAGTCATGGGCAGTCTGGGGCATCGGGCAGTCTGGGGCATCAGCAAGGCTGGAAAGGAGGAGGCAGACTGAGGGTTGGAGAGTGTGTACAAGAGAGGACAGCAGAAAAATAAGATGAAGGAGGTGGCTGAGGAGAAGGGTGGGTTTGAAAGAAATAGGGAAGGAAGAAGGAAGGTAGACTGAGAAAGATGGCAGAGTAGAGGGAGAGTGGTAAAGGAAAAACAAGGGAGGAGAGAAGGTGGTTGATAGCAAAGGAAAGGGTGAATTAAAGAGAGAAACGAGATAATGAGAAAAGGAGGGACAAAGAGAGAGAGAGAGAGCAATGGAGGAGCATTGAGGAAATAAAGACAAAGAGAAAGGAGGCAATAAAAAAATGGAAGGGGAGAAAGAGAAAGCCCAAAAATTAAAGAGAAGATATGAATAAAGTAAAATATGGAGAGACATTCAGGGAGAAGCGAGTGAGGTATGTACCAGGTTTCTGGTACTGACCTCCCCTTTCCCATACAGTCCATTTCCTTTTTAAACTAGTTTTACCCAGTTGTTTTCTCCCTCCCTTATTTATCCCCGTCCCCCTCCTTCCCATATATTATCTCCTCTGTTTGGCTCACCTCTCTTTATCATTCTTCTCTCCCTCTTGAACTTTCTCCTTCTCTCTTTATGCTTCTCTCTTTCCCCCCTGCATTTCTCTTTTCATTTTCTTTTTCACACCCACCCTCTCTCCTAAACCTCACTCTCCACTGCTACCTCTCCTTTTCACTTCCCCCCATCCCCTGCTCTTTCTCTCTCCTTTCCTCGTCCCCACTCTCCTATCTCATCTTTTTCTTCCCATTTCATTAGCTGTATTCTGTTCTCTCTCTCCCTTTAATTATCTGCCTCCTTCTCTCTTCATTTTCCATCTTCTCGCTCTCTCTTGCTCTCTTCCTCTCTCGCTCTCCTTCTTTCATTATCTGTCCTTCTTTTTTCTCTCCCTCCGGCTCTGATTTCAGATAATGTTTCCTCTGTGTGTGCAGAGTGGGGGCAGCTGGCAGTGTCTGGCCTGTGGCCCTTTGGTACACTCAGGGGCAATGGGGGGGGAGGGGAGGAGGACATAAGATACCATCTGCTTCTGCAGAGCTCCATTGCAGGATGGAGATGTAGTGACAGTGCAGTGTTCGTGTGTGGGAATAGTAGAGGGGTCTGTAGGGTAGGATGGAGGTACAGTTACAGGTGTAAGTGCGTGAAAGGGGGGGGGAGTCAGTATAGGAATAGCAAAGAGAGCTACAGGGCGGGATGGAGGTGCAGCAAAAGAGCTATATGTGGGGTTAGTACTGGAATAGCAAAGGGCTGCAGGGCAGAATGGAGGTACAGTCACAGCGCTGTGTGTAGGGGTCAGTAGAAAAATAGCAACCCAGTCCCCTTGAGATGTATATATTATATCCAAATAAATAACTTTTCAATATTTTACTTAGCAATTTCCATTTTCCTGCAAAGTTTGTAAAACAAATATTACTAATAATCAAAATAATGATAATAGTTCAATAATATTAATGATAATTATAAAATATTGATAAAATAATAATAACATTATTTTTATGTTTATCAAACAATAATAACTATAAATCAATAATAAGAAATTAATAATTATATTAAAGTAATGTTAGAATGTTATTAATAATAATAAAATAACAAGCAATACTATTACTAAACAAATAATGTTAATAATAAAATGATGATGATGATGATGATGATGATGATGATGATGATGATGATGATGATGATGATGATGATGATGATGATGATGATGATGATAAAGATAAAATAATACGGTTAGTAAAAAAATGATAGTAAAAACTATAATAATGACAATTATAAAATGTAAAAAAAATCCCAATAAAACAAAATATAATAATTAAATAATGATAGCAATAATAAAATAAGATACATTTAAAAATTATTAAATTCATCTTAAATTTTATATTTATAACAAAGGTGCTATAAATTACCTGAAAATTGTAGATATTTCCCAATATTTTAAGGTGAAAGACAATTTTATACATGATTTTTGATGTGGTAGATTTGGGAAGCTGGGGCCTGTGTGATCTGGGTACTTTCCTTGTAGCTGGTGGTGGTCAATGTGAGGATCAAAGCAGATACCTGGAAATTACAGTGAAATTCTGTGTGTGTATAGAGGTTCTGAACCTATCTCTGACAATCTGGGCTCAGGTTAACACCCTACATTAGATATAAACCCAGGACTGGTCGAGCATGTTCCTGATTATAAAAAGTGAAATACTCACTCCCCATTTTTATATATATATATATATATATATATATATATATATATATATATATATATATATATATATATATATATACACCATAACAACGTTAACCCTTCACACACAGAAAGGGGGTGCAGGAAATGCAATGGGTTAATGTCGGCTTCCCCTCCCTGAGGTTATGTAACCCCCTCCCCTCTCCGCCACTAAAATTGATTTTTAATTATCCAGTGTATTCTGGTGCCTGTATATCTCTCTCTGCTGCAGGAGAGAAGGTCTGATTTTAATCAAGACTTCTTGCTGCCAACCACAGACTGGAGCAGTCTGCCCTAAAGATGGTAAATGGGTGCAATTCAGAGGAGCAGATGAAAATATTTAACGCACAGAAAAACATAGGGAGGGAGGGAGAGGGGGGAGAGAGAGAGACATACAGAGAAGTAGAGAGAGAGAAAGACGGAAAGGGGTTGAGATGGAGAAAGATAGACAGAGAATGTGGGAGAGAGAGCGAAAAAGACACACAGGAATAGACATTTACAGTATACAATTAGTGAGACACAGAATAAGACTATGGGTAGAGACAGACCCAGCAGATACAGACATACACAGAGACGAACACTAGATTTATACACACACATATGTGTATATATATATATATATATAGAGAGAGAGAGAGAGAGAGAGAGAGAGAGAGAGAGAGAGAGAGAGAGAGAGAGAGAGAGAGAGAGAGAGAGAGAGAGAGCGAGAGAGAGAGAGAGAGAGGCACTAGGTATATAGAGAAAAATACTATATATATATATATACATACACACATGCACACATACACACATACACTAGGTATAGGAACACTATATATATATTCATAAACATATATATATATAATATATATATATATATATATATATATACAGAGAGAGAATGAATAAATATAGAGAGACACTGATACACAAATACATATACAAAGGCACAGATAGTGATACACAACATGCACACATTCAGATCCACAGACAGACACAATATAATACACCTGCATTTCTCACACTCACACAGCAGAGAACCACCATACACTCTGCTCAGGAGAATTTAATTCCAGCTGACTCCACTCTCTCCCTCCCTCCCTCTATCTCTGTTTCCAGGTTGTAAAGAAGGCTTGGATAATAGGATAGGAATAGCAGGGTATGTGCCTGTGATATACTCTGCCAGCTCCCTCTAAGGGGAGATTAAAAGCTCCCCTTGGATTTTAACCACTACTTTTATAGAGCCTAGCTGTGGCCATTCATGAATAGGGACTTTTTAGCCCCAGTAATTAGCAGAGCTAAATGATCTCACATCTCAGCTTGTCCCCACAACTAGGTTAAGGGGGGCACTGATAACTCCCCAGCACCCCGTATAACAGCCCCTTGCCGTTGCTGTATTCAGTGAAAGCATTTACAGTTATTAGAAGAGGCAAATAACTTACCAGGGTTTAAATTTGTACTCCAATTTCCTCCATGGTCATTTTTGGGAACCCCCTCACTTGTGGGGGGAAAGGGGCTAACCCCCTTTTTCTTGCAGCTGGTAGAACTGTACGTAACCAGGAAGTCCGGGACTGCCTAGTGTGAGGCTGTGCAGGTTATAATGAGCAGTGGAGCTGTCCACAGGAACCAGTGATGAAATGTTTAGCTCTGCTGTTAATCTGTGAGGTTCTGTAGTAGTCCTAGAGGTCTTGAGAAAGCAGCTGCACAGCAGTGGGAGGTTGGTGAGGACGTAGGAGCTGTCCGGAAAGGCAAAGTGCTGAATGGAGATGGCAGGGTTATAATAAGCGGTGGAGCTGTCCCTATGAACCAGTGCTGGAATGTTTAGCTCACCGGTGCTTTGCTCTATATCCTGTTTCCTTATGGACAGTCAAAGCCTTGTTGAAGACACTGCTCAGTGACCATTTGAGGATACTGGTCTAGAGTTGTGGAGGTCCTCTCCTGCTTCCCCCCCAAGGAGAAGAGGTTTTCTACAAACCACTGCTGCTCCCTCTGTGATCTAGAAGCACCAACCCTCCCTCTCATCCTCTAAGAAGGCAGGTCTTTCCCTCCCAAGCTTTAGATTCCTGTACAACCCCCCCCCCCCCCTCCTTTCTCTCTCCCCCTGGTAGGGGCTCCTTCTCTACCTTTGTGATTGGAGTAAGGGTCCGATTCAAGAACCCATCCCGGCTGGGGGAGGGGGGGGGGTGCTGGGAGCGATGCCCCTGCCAGCTGCTGCCAAAACCTAAGTGCCCTGTGGTGCAGTTTATACTAGGCTCTTCACCCCGTGGTTCAGCAAATGCCAGGAAAGATGTGATCCAGATGCTGTGCCAGAGTGAAAAGGAATCTGAGGGGAAGGGAGATTGAGGAAGGACCCAGCACCCTACGCACAGGGCTAGCACCCACACACTGCAAGAACACTATACATAGAGCAACCCCTGTTCAGACAGGAATAGCACCCTATACACAAGATTAACACTCTACAAATTGTCAGTATTCTATAAACACAGGACTACCACCCTACAGGGAAGGCTATCGCCCTATACAAAAGGCTAGCACCATGACACTGACAGCACCTTATACACAGGGCTATACACACAGGGATACTACCTTACAGAGTGGGATATCGCCCTATACACAAGGCTAGTATTCAGACACTGACAGCACTCTATACACAGGGTTAACACCCTACACACTGCAGGCACCATATACACAGGGCTTATACCCACACACTGTCAGCACCATAAACACAGGACTAACACCCACACATTGTCTGCTCCCAAACTGTACAAGCACCCTACACATAAGGCTACAGAATGTCCCACATCTCCCTGCTTCTACCTCATATCTTCTAGCTGCCTCAGTCACCTGCAGTTTACACACAGACTGCACTGAGCTCGTCACACAGAGAATTTCCTTTCTGATGACAGAAGAATCAAGACCCCAGAGAGATGGGCCAGATCGAGGGAGCAGGGCCGTGGGGGCAGGGGGTGCACGTGGGAGGTAGAAAGAGAGTGATAGACTTAAATACATTTCTCAGAGGAGGTATACAGATAGTCTTCTCTGTGTCTCTGCCTGTCTGCGACCAGCAGGATCATATTATAAGGAGCAGGGAAGATATGGATTAAATTAGGTCACACCATATATTTCGGGGAAGCAGACTCCTTACATTTACCTTTTTCTTCTAAACAAACAGATGCCTCTATTTAGCTAGTGCAAAAATGAGTGCCTGATTACTGTGAGGTGTACAATGGGTTAAAGGGTCAATGACCTAATGACAGTGACATATTTAATGGGTTAAAGGGACAATCCCACATAGGAGAAAAGTGACCCAATGGCAGTGAGGTTTTTAATCGGTTATGGGGAATCTTCATCATATGGAGACATATAGATGTTAGGGTGAGAACTGTATAGTGGGGCATCCAGCGCACGGTCTGCACAATAGAGGGGCTTGGACGGTAAATAGGTTTAAATCTTAGGGGGTCTAGTGCCTCCTTAAGGTACTGTATACAGAAGACCTGCAATGCTATATGGCCTCTATGTATCAAGAGGTATGTGTGCGCTGACGCAGTTGCATCAAGAAAATAGCATTTTTTTCAGTCTGAAATGCGACATATTTATTAAGTGTATTTCTACTGTTTTATTATTTGGTGTATTCTGTGCTAAAAAAAACCTTTTAAGGTGACGTTGAAAACCAACACCAAAAACCATCAAGAAAAGTAACACAAGCCGCACATTCCTTAATACACAGGCCTGCGCTAATATACAGATGTAACCCCATCCTAACGCCTCTCACTTGCTCCATCAAACCATCATCTCATCGCAGGCAGACATACCTGAAAAGAGTGCAACTGAGATTACTACATAGACACTGCCTAGCGCTGTAGATATCAGCGCGATTTGCAACAAAATAATGACTTTGCACCGGAATATGCCCTTTGATACATAGAGCCCTACATCTCTAAGATGCAGAGTGATATATCTATGACTTACAGAGCAATGTATATCTATATGATGCAGAGCAATATGTGTATAACATGCAGAGAAATGTATATCTAAGATTCAGAGCAATGTGTATAACATGCAGAGCAATGTATAACTATAACACGCAGAGCAATATGTGTATACTATGTAGAGCAATGTATAACTGTAAGATGCAGAGCAATATGTGTATAACATGCTGAGCAATGTATAACTATAACATGCAGAGCAATATCTGTATACTATGCAGAGCAATGTGTAACTATAAGATGCAGAGCAATATGTGTATAACATGCAGAGCAATGTATAACTATAACACGCAGCGCAATATGTGTATAATATGCAGAGCAATGTATAAGTATAACACGCAGAGCGATATATGTATAAGATGCGGAGCAATGTATAACTATAACATGCAGACCAATATATGTATAATATGCAGATCAATGTATACCTATAACACACGGAGCAAAATGTGTATAACATGCAGAGCAACGTATAACTATAACATGCAGAGCAATATTTGTATAATATGCAAATCAATGTATACCTATAACACACAGAGCAAAATGTGTATAACATGCAGAGCAATGTATAACTATAACATGCAGAGCAATATATATAATATGCAAATCAATGTATACCTATAACACACAGAGAAATATATGTACTGTATAACATGCAGAGCAATGTGTAACTATAACACCCAGAGCAATATGTGTATAACATGCAGAGCAATGTATATCTATAACATGCAGAGCAATATATGTCCATAAGATGCAGAGTGATATATATGTATATGTGTCAATGCACAGAACAGGTACAGTGCAGGCAGTGGCAATGTCAGTCACACACACACACACACACACACACACACACACACACACACACACACACACACACACACACACACACACACACAATACATCATTGTGACACAGCACCGGTACAGCAAGTGTCTACCGCCCTCTCACTCTCACACACAAACACTTCAACACCATGACACACATACAGCACAGGTACATTGCAGACAGCAGCGATGTCAGATCCCCTCTCCCCCCTCAAATACACTACTGTAGCATTACATGCATACACAGGACAAGTACAGGGCGGGCAGCAGCAGCAGCGCAAACCTCCCATTCACATACTACTGCACCGTGATGTGTACATAACACAGGTACAGGACAAGCAGGGGTAGGGCCAGCCTCCCCCTCACACACACATTGCATTTAACGGGTTAAGAATTTCTCATTCTGCTTACAAGTCAAATTTGCACTCAAGAAAAGCTTTTTATATCAAGGACAGAGGAGGGGGAAGACATAACACACTGAAAAACAGCACACATACACAATGATACACACACAATATTAAACACACTACACACAGATACACAATGATACACATACACACACTGACACAGAGCGCACACACATATACAGTGATACACACTCACCATGATAAATACACACATTCACTGACACACACAGAAACATGCACATTGATACAAACACACAATGATACACACACTGCAATTGATCCATACACATACAAAACGCACAAACTAAAACCACTGATGTACAAACTGATACAACATTCAGACACGTGTGTTGTGTTTTTATCATTGTATGTTTATATTGTGTGGATTATGCATGTCATATTGTAATGTGTGCGTACCAGTTTGTGTGTTTGTTGTTTCTGTGTATTATTGTGTGTATATCATTCTCTGTGTGTATGTGTTGTTAGTGTATATTAAAGTGAGTGTGATGTGTGTGTATCGTGTATGTGCTGTGTTGTGATGTGTATATCATTGTATGTGTGTATACCGGTGTGGGTGTGTTGTGTCTGTGTATTATTGTGTGTTTATATCATTTTGTGTGTGCGATGTGTGTGTACTGGGCTGACGAGGGAGGGGGGAAAGTCGGTACAAATTACTGTGGCTCGGCAGTCCGGAAGGGAGACCGGGACCCGACTAAGGGGCCTTTACAGTAAGCACCGATAAGCCCCTTATCGCCAGCTTATCGCCCAAAAAAGCCTACTGCTATTCAGTAAGCAGCGATAAGTCTGCGATAAGAGACGTTTTCGGCAAATTTTTCTGCCGGAAAAAAAATTGCCAAACGCACGGCGATAAGTCACTTTTTGGCAGTTTTTCAAACTCGCTCAATTCTAGTAGCCCCAATCAGCTTATCGAGGCTGATCGCTGTTCTAGAATTGAGAATTCCTCTCCAAATCGTCCCGCCAGAAAAGTTATCAAGCAGGTGATGAGAAGATGCTGATAAGCGGCGAGACAGCACTTAGGCCGAGGCCCCGCTGCACGCGCCCGCACGGCCGCCTTGCTTCCTGGCAGAGCGCGTGCAAGTCACGGCACCGCGATCTGCGGCTGACTTTTTTCAGCGCGGGGGTCGTGGCCAAGACGGGTCGGGGGCGCAGCCATGACAGGGGGTAATGTCCCTCTCCAGGCTGTGCGGTCCCGCGGATGTCGCGGATGTCACAGCCCCCCCCCTCTGTCTTGGGGAGAGGCAGAGAGCGGATCTGTGCCCCGTCACCCCCTCAGCAAACACGGGGAGAGGGTAGCCGCCTCCCTCACTCCCGTAGCCGTCTCCCTCCCCGTAGCCGCCTCCCTCCCCATAGTCTCCCTCCCCGTAACCGCCTCCCTCCCTGTAGCCGCCTCCCTCCCCTCCTCATTGGCTGACTGCTGTACCACGTGACGCGTCAGCGCTTCTGAGCACCAGAAGCTTGCAGCATCGTCCGGCTGACGCGTCACAGCACGTAGTCAGCCACGTTGGAAGGAGCCAGCGGGGATCTCCAGACTGGAGGAAAGGAGCTGGTGGCCCGCGGCCGTGCGCGCTGCCGACCGCAGCGGGTCCTTAGCCTTAGGAACAAAAATGCATTTTTCCTGCATCTCATTGATGCCGGGGGTCTCCGGAGCTGATACACATTAATACCAGCACCGGAGACCCCCGGCATGAATCAGATGCATGAAAAATGCATTTACAGGCAACTTCATTACCTTAGCGGCTAACCGCTAGGGCAATGAAGGGGTTAACACCAGTGCCATGCTTATTGTGGGTAGCGGGGGTGGGTGAAGGTGGTATTTGGCCCTTGGTGTGTGTTGAGGCCTTGTGGGGGGTTGCGGGTGGACTTAACCACTTCATTACCTTAGCGGTTGATACCGCTATGGTAATGAAGGGGTTAAACCCTCCCGCTACCCACCCGGTAGGCCTAAACACCCATCCTTGTCTGAGGGTCCTCGGGTGGTCCCCGTGGGTCCCTGCTGGCCTGCGATACCATTCGTGTTGTAAAAAAAAAAAAGAAGTAAATAAAACCGTTCTACTTACCCCTGCCATTATGAAGGGCATCCTCATCAGCATACTGCAGGGCCATGTCCTCCGTTGCCAGAAAGAATACATACAAAATACAATCTAATGGCCCCTAACCCCTTAATCACCTTAGCGGTTAATAACCGCTATAGTAATTAAGAGGTTAACTCACCCTTCCCCGCTACCCACCGGGGAGGCCTAACCAACCACCCCGGACCCACTATACTCACCCTGTACCTATTGAATGGCATAGTAGTACATTAAGCACTACTTAGCAGATGATTAAGCACTACTAGCGAAACGTGCACGTCGGCTGAACTTCTCATTTAGGTGCAGGCACTGAGCCCTCTGTTACAGACGCTGCTACACAGACTTAATGACAGAGCAGGCAGCGCTGAGACTCAGCTCCTGCACAGTATACACTCCTGTATTACCCGATGATCTAAGGGAGCCTTCTACCTAGGGATTATTTATATTTTAACTGACAAGTATACAGATACTGCAGAGCATACTTACCTGTGCTGTTGCTCAATACCAATTACTGTTACAGCAGGGTAGCCCTATTCAGGGCTAGTAAGGTATAGTTCACGTTCTACATTTGGTGAGCTTAACTGTTAATACACCATATATACTATATTGGTGCCTTACATTACTACACTCTGCATAGTAACCCCTTATTTAGGGAATTTTAGGTATAGCAATCATTATACACATGGTTCTCTATGTCAGAGATTATGGTTATTTCAATCTACTGACCTAGTCAGTTCACAACCTTATTTGGATGAATAGCACACCCTTTCAGGTCTGGGGCAGAGTATACAGCAACTGCTACCATTTATCTATACCGTGTTCTATTTAGTCTATCACCAACTGCAGTTAGCAATAGGTCTTAGAAGTGCAGCACACTACATTATAACTATATCGTGCAATACCAACTAGAGCTACACGTCCTATTATTATGACCCTGCGCTACAGTTGATGTATATCCTTAAGGCAGTATTGTTATACTGTTCATTTAACCCTAAGGCAACATAGATGCATTATCGTATCAAGATCAAAATGACAATTTATTGCTAATCATAGGCTGTGCAATCAACCAACTATTAGCAGTGTAATTTCAATATTATTGCACCAAATGCACTACAAGTATATAATTTGGCATTCCATATAAAAATAGTGATTATAATCCCTCATTCTAGCTTTCCCCCAGGCTTCCCTAACATAGGTGGCTGGGGACTAGTGTACTCAAGCAACACTTAAATAACGACTACCTACCTAGGGATTACCATATCCCTCAGGTAACTAAGCATAGTGATACACAGTTTAATCCTATTTTAATCCCTATTGTTTTCATATGTTTCTAATAAAGTCTAGTTTAAATTTACACCATCATCTCAACACAGTGTATGAGTGCTTTACTGGGGTTCTTTTCTCCATTGTATATCATTCTCATATTGCCCCATTAGCACCTACACTCATCATTATCAACTCATTATTGCAAGCAGTAGCGGGGGTTTCTCTATAGTTTATTAATGTTTTGTTTAATAATGGACAAATGAGCTATTATCCATATCTGGATAATAGTTATTTTGCATATTACTGTACTGTATGTGTTTGGGGGGGTGTATTTATTGAAATGTAGGCCATCTTTATTTTATTTTTAAAACGAATGGTACCGCAGGCCAACGGGGACCCACAGGGACCACCCGACCCCTGTGGGGTCCTCTGACACCCGCGGGGACCCCCGCCGGCCATGTTATCAATCGTGTGTTAAAATGAATCAATTATGGTTTTATGAGTGGGCACAGGGGGTGGGTTGTGTGTTGGTGCTTACTATATATTTTTATATAAATTGTAATACTAGTGTATGTGAGCAGGGGGTCTCAGGAGCAGAACCGTGTTGATTTCAGGTCCGGGGACCCCCTGCTTCCCGAGATACAGGCCCCGTTATGGGGTGCCGCCTATGCATGTAAATTTCCTGCATCACGTGACCGGGACATTTACATGCATAGGAGATACCGGCACCACCATAACGGGGGAAGCAGGGGGTCCCCGGACCTGAAATCAATGCGGTTCTGCTCCGGAGACCCCCTGCTCACTTACACTAGTAATAACATTTAAATTAAAAATAGGGGTGAGCCCTTTTCAGAGGGCCGATCATCTCGTCGCCGGCTACTCGCCATGTGTGCAAATGTTGCTATCACTGGTGTTCGGGGCGTTCTGCATACCGTGATAGCAACGCTGCCAGAAATGGGGATTTAAAATCCCTGGCGATTTACGGCTTGAGGCCCTTTGTGTCTTTCTCAGTAGTATCATTATTTGTCACTACTTGCTGCCGCTCCCCTTCTTCTTCTGAGCCGCAGCGTCAAGTGACGCCGTGGATGTCACCGACGTGACGTCACACTGAGTCCCATTGCCATGGCCACAGCGTCAAATGATGTCACGGCGTTGCATTACCATGGCAACGCGGCGCCATGTGACGTCATGTCGGTGACGTCCGCGCGTCATTTGACGTTGCGGTTCAGAAGCAGAAGAGGGCGGCAGCGAGAGGCGGCTGCCACAGCGAAGGGCGGGAGAGAAAAGAGTGGCTGGCGCCTGAACCCGCTCTCGGCGGCCCTTTGTGTGTACTGTGTATGTGCTGTGTTGTGATGTGTATATAATTATGTATGTGTGTGTGTGTTGTGTCTGTGTATTATTGTGTTTATATCACTGTGTGTATGTGTTGTGTGTCTGTATTAAGGTGTGTACTTTGTGTATGTGCTGTGTTGTGATGTGTATATTATGGTGCATGTGTGTGTGTTGTGTCTGTATTATTGTGTGTTAATATAGCATTATGTGTGTGTATGTGTTGTGTGTATATTAATTTGTGTGTGATGTGTGTGTATCATGTATACTCTGTGTTGCAATGTGTATATCATTTTGTGTGATATCTGTGTATTATTGTGTGTATATCATTATGTGTGTGTATGTGTTATGTATGTATATTAAGGTGTGTGTGATTTGTGTGTTTCGTGTATGTGCTGTGCTGTGTTGTGATGTGTATATTATTGTGTATGTGTTTGTGTGTACAAGTGTATGTGTGTGTATGTGTTGTGTCTGTGTATTATTATGTGTTTATATCCTTCTGTATGTGTGTGTTCTGTGTGTGTATATTAAGGTGTACAGTATGTGATGTGTGTGTATCGTGTATGTGCTGTGTTGTGATGTGTATATCATTGTGTATGTGTGTCTGTTGTGATGTGCGTGTATATGTGTGTGGGATATCTCAGTACAGTGCACAATGCTGAGGCGTGTTTACGTTTATTAAAGGAGACAAGTAAAAATGAAATAACGTAAAATATTTAACAGGAACACATACAATATGAGAGAAATAGAGGGGGGAGGAGGGAGAGGCAAAGTGGGAGGGAAGGGGTGTAAAAGAAAGAGGGAGAGAGGGGAAAGAGAGGAGAGAGGAAGATGGGGGTAGGGAGTAAGAAGGGTGGGAGGTAGTAAATGGGAGGGGAAAGGGGGAGGGAAAATGGTAGGGGGGGATGGAGGAAGGGGAAATGGTGGGGAGGGGGAGGGAGGGAAAATGGTGGGGAGGGAAAATGGTGGGGTGGGAAAATGGTGGGGAGGGAGGGAAAATGGTGGGGGGGAGGGAAAATGGTGGGGAGGGGAAGGGAGGCAAAAATGGGGAGGGAGAAGGGGGGAGGGAGAAGGGGGAGGGAGAAGGGGGGAGGGAGGGAGAAGGGGGGAGGGAGGGAGAAGGGGGGGGAGGAAAAAAGGGGAGGGAGAAGGGGGGAAGGGAGGGAGAAGGGGGGAAGGGGAAGGGAGGGAGAAGGGGGAGGGAGGGAGAAGGGGGGGGAGGGAGGGAAAAAAAGGGGGGTAGAAGGGGGGTGGGAGGGAAAAAGGGGGAGGGAAAAAGGGAGAGGGAGGGAAAAATGAGGCGGGGTATGGAAAAAGGGAGAGGGGGAAGGTAGGGGAAAAGGGGGGAGTGGGGGAAGCAAAAACGGGAAGAAAATGGAGGGAGAAAGGGAGGGAAAGGGGGATGGGAAAATGTTGGGAGGGGAGGGAAAAGGGTAGGGAAGGATGGGAAATGGGGGGCAGGAAAGTTGAGGGGAGCTAAAAGGTGGAAGGGGAAAGGGAGGAGGGGATAGAAAAGGGGAGAAGGGGAAAAGCAGAGAGGAGGAGGGCAGAAGAGGAGAGGTGAGAAGAGGAGAGGGGAGATTGGGAAGTGGAGAGGAGGGAGGAGAGAGGGGGAAGGGGAGAGGAGAGAAGGGGAAAAGCAGAGAGGGCGAGGGGAGAAGGGGGGATAGGGCAAGGGAAGATTGGAAAGGGGAGAAGGGGGAAGGGAATAGGAGGAAAGGGGAGAGGAGGAAATGGGAGAGAGGAGAAGGGGACGTGGAGATTGGACAGGGGAGAGAGGAGAGGGGAAAGAAGAGAGGGGAGAAGGAAGTAGGGGGAAGGGGAGAGGAGAGAAGGGGGAAAGCAGAGGGGGGGCAGGGGAGGATAGAGGGATGGAGGAAAGAAGAAGAGGTGGGGCAGGAGGGAAGATGGAGGGAGTTTAAGGGAAGGGGAGAGGTGAGAAAGGGGGATGGGGCAAGGGAAGATTGGAAAGGGGGAAGGGGAGAGGGGGAAAGAGAGAGTGGAGGAAAGAAGGAGAAAGGGGATAGGATGGAAGGAGAGAAGGGGAAGGTGAGACTGGAAAGGGAAGAGGGGGAAGGGGAGAGGAGTAAAAAGAGAAGGGGAGAGTGGAAAATGAGAAAAGCAGAGGGGGAGATGAGAAGAGGAGAGTGGGAAAGGGGTAGGAAGGAGGAGAAGAGGGGGAGGGGAGGAGAGGGAAGAGGAAAAGCAGAGGTGGCGAGGGGAGAATGGGGGAGGTGGAAAGAGAAGATTGGAAAGTGGAGAGGGGGAAGGAGAGAGGAGGAAGGGGAGAGGAGGGAAGGGGAAGAGTAGATTGGAAAGGGATAGGGGGAAGGGGAGATGAGGGATGGGGGTGGGGGAAGGGGGATGGTGAGATGAGGGAAGGGGGTGGGGCAAGGGGCAAGGGGAGAGGAGGGAGACGAGAATGGGAGAGGTGGAGGGGGAAGGGTAGCAGAGGGAAGAGGAAAGGAAAAGAGGACAGGGGAGGGAAAAGAGGACAGGGGTAGAGGGACGAAAGAGAGGGGAAGGGAGAGAGGGGAGAAGAGGAGAGGGGGAAGGAAGAAGGGGAAAGGGGGAAAGGGAAAGAGACGAGGGGGAAAGAGGAGAGGGAAGAATGGGAAAGAGGAGAGAGGGAGGGGAAGTTGAAAAGAGAGAGGGGGAAGAGGGGGAGAGATTGTATGGGAGATAGGGGAGGGAGAGATAGGAGAGAGGAGAGAAAAGGGAAGGAGAGAGAGGGAGGCCAACAAGAGAATAAGAAGGACAGAGAGAAGGAGAGAATGAGAAAAATAGAGAATTGAGATGGATAGAGAGGGAGGGAGACACGGGGGAGAGAAAAGGACAACGATATAAAAAGAAAGAGAGGAAGAGAGATAGTCAGACAGATACAAGCCTAGGGATAGACGCAGACAGTCCCTAAGGCATGTGGACTCTCTACAGTATGTGCCGATCTGGTGCCCTGCGGATGCCAGGCTCTCAATGCCCTCTTATGCTCTCTCCTTAGAGAATTCACACGCAGGATCATCAGGGCTAATTATAGGGGAACTTCCGCTAATTATACAGTGCCAGGGGCAGGTGAGGAGGGAGGGAGAGTGAGATGGGGAAAGAGTCAGGGAAGGAGAGATAGAAAAAGGAGGTGAGAGAGAGAGGGGGGAGATAGAAAAGGAAGATGGGAGAAAGGGGAGAGACAGGGGGAGGAGATAGGGGGAGGGGGGAGGAAGAGAGGGAGGAGATAGAGGGAGTGGGAAGAGGGAGGGTAGGCACGGGAAAGAGGGTAGGGAGGGGGAAAGAGGGAGGGTAGGGAGGGGGAAAGAGGGAGGGTAGGGAGGGGGAAAGAGGGAGGGTAGGGAGGGGAAGGGGGGGTAGGGAGGAGGAAGAGGGAGGGTAGAAAGGGGAAGAGGGAGGGTAGGAAGGGGGAAAAGGGAGGGTAGGAAGGGGGAAAAGGGAGGGTAGGGAGGGGTAAGAGAGAGGTGAAGAGGGAGAACAGAGGGAGCGGTAAGAGGGAGGAGAGGAAGTGGGAGAGGGAGGGGGAGAGAGAGCAGGGAGAGGGGAGAGGGAGGAGAGGTGTGGGAGGGAGATGGGTGGGGGGAGGGAGGGGAGGATGGGTGAAGGTGGGGGAAGGGGAAGAGAGAGGGGGACAGATGGAGGAGAGGAAGAAGGAAGAGGGAGGGTTAGAAGGAGAGAGGGATGGGAAGACAGGGGCAGGGGAGGGAGAGAGAGGGGAGAAGGGGGAAAAAAGATGGAGGGGGAGGTGGGGGGAGAAGGAGGAGTGGTAGGAGAGAGAGGAGCGAGAGGGGAGGGAGGGGGTGGGGGAGAGAGGGCGAGATGTAGAGTGGGGGATAGTGGCGAGAGGGAGGGGCAAGAGGGAGGAGATGGAGAGGGAGTGAGGAGGAAGGGGGGGGAGAGGGAGGAGGGAGATAGATGAAGAATGAGGGAGGGGAGAGGGGGAAGGAAAAGTGTGAGAGAGAGGGGGAGAGATGAGAGAAGGGGAAGGGGAGAGGGGGAATGGGACATGAGGGAGAGGGAAAGGGAGGCGGGATGGAGGAAAGGGGAAATTGGAAAGGGGCCAAGGGGAGAGGAGGAAGGGGACAGGGGAACAGGAGAGGGGGAAGGAAAAATGAGAGAAGGGGAGAGAGTGGTGAAAGGGGGAGGGGAAAGGATTGAGAGGGGGAAGGCAAGAGGGGTGAGACAGGGAAGGGGAGAGGGATAGGGGAAAGGGAGCAAGGTAAGGGGATGGGGAAGGGGGGAGTGTGAAGGGGAGAGAATGGTGAGAGGGAGTAAGGGGAAAGGGAGAGGGGGAAAGAGCAAAGGGTGAAGGTGAGAGGGTATTGAGGGGGGAGAGAGGGAGGTGGTTGAGAGGAAGGGGGAAAGGAAGAGAGAGGGGGGAGGGGGGAAGGGGAGAGGGAGGAAGGGGAGAGGGGGAAGGGAAGAGGGGTTGGGGATGGGGTAAGGGGAGAGAGGGAAGAGGATGGGGGATTGGGAGAGGGGGGAAGTGGAGAGGGGAAAGGGGAGAGAGTGGTGAGAGGGGGAAGGGGAGAAGTGTGAAAGGGAGAGGGGTAAGGGGAGAGAGGGAGGGGGAAGGGGTGAAAGGGGAATGGGGGAGGGAGGGGTTAGTGGATGAGGTGGAAATGGAAGAGAGGGGGAAGGGGCTAGAAGGGAAAGGGAGGGGAGAGGAATGGGGAAGGGAGGGGGAAATAGAGGGGAGGGGGAAGAGGAGGAAGAAGGAGGGAGAGGATTGAGGAGAGGGAGGGAGGAGAGGGAATGAGGAGGGGGAGGAGGGACAGAAGAAGGAGGGAGAGGGAGGGCAGAAAGGGGGGAGGAGATGGGAGAGGGAAGGGAGAGGCATTGGGGAAGGGGGAAAGGGAGGTGGAGAGGGAGAGGGAAGCAGGTGGATATGGGGGAAAGGGAGGTTGAGAGGGAAAGGGTGAAGGAGGGGGAGAGGGAGGGGGGAGAAGGAGACGGGAGAGATGGAAGGGGAGAGGCATAGGAGAAGGGGGAAGGGAGATAGAGAGGGAAAGTAGAGAGGGATGGTGACGAGGGGTGAGGAAGAGGGAAGGGGAGGAGGGGATAGGGAAGAGGGAGGGGGATGAGGGAGGGGGATGAGGGAGGGGGATGAGGGAGTGGGATGAGGGAGGGGGAAGAGGGAGGAGGAAGAGGAAGGGGGAAGAGAGGGGAGTGGGAGGAGGGGGATAAGGAGGGGGAGAGGGTGGGAAATGGGACAGATAGAAGAGTGAAGAGCAGAGGAAGAGAGCAGGGGAGGGTGAGAGGGGGGAAGGTGAGGGGGAAGGTGAGAGGGGGAGGGGAGGGTGAGAGGGCAGGAGGTGGAGAGTGAAGAGGGAGAAGGAGGGAAGAGGGAAGGGGAGAGGGAGGGGATGGAGGAGGAAGGGATAGGGGAGGGGGAAGGAGGGGGAGAGAAGGGGAGAGAAGGAAGGGAGAGGAAAGAGAGGAAGAGGGAGGTGAGGGAGAGGGTTGGGAGAGAGGGGGGAGCGGGAGTGAGGGGAGGTGAGAGAGGGGATAGATGGAGTTGAGGGTATGGGGAGAGGGAAAAGGGAAGGGGGAAAGGAAAGGGAGGGGTAGAGAGGGAGGGGGAGAGAGGGAGGGGGAGATAGAAGTGGGAGGGGAGATACAGGGGCGAGGGAGAGGGGGATGATAGAGGGGAAGGGGAGTGCGGAGGGAGAGGGACTGGGAAAGGGGGGAGGTACGGGGAGGGGGAGAGGGACAGGGAAGGGGGTGGGAGAGAGACAGGGATGGAGAGAGAGGGGGAGAATGGGGAAAGGGAGGGGGCAAATGGGGAGAGGGAGGGGGAAAATGGGAGAGGGATGGGGGGAAATGAGGAAGGGGAGAGTGGGAGAGGGGAGAGAGGGAGGGGAGGGCGGTGAGAGAGGGGATAGAAGGAGTGGAGGGGATGGGAGGAGTGGGATAATTAAAGGGGGGAAAGGAAAGGATAGAGAGGGAGGGGGAGATAGAAGGGGGAGGGGAGATACAGGGGCGAGGGAGAGGGGGATGATAGATGGGGGAATGGGAGGGGGAGTGCGGAGGGAGAGGGACTGGGAAAGGGGGGAGGAATGGGGGAGGGGGAGAGGGACGGGGAAGGGGTGGAGAGTGAGAGGGATGGGGAGAGAGGGGGGAAATGGGGAAAGGGAGGGGGCGAATGGGGAGAGGGAGGGGGGACATTGGAGCGGGAAGGGGGAGAGGGATGAGGGAGGGGGAAGAGGGAGTGGGTAGCAGGAGGATGGTAAGGAGGAGAGGGAGGGGAGAAATTAAGGAGAGGGAAGAGAAGGAGGAAGAGGGAGGGAAGGGGGAAGAGAGAGGGAAGGGGTACAGGGAGAATAGGGAGGGGGGAAATGTGGAGGGGGAGAGTGGGGGAGGGATAGGGGAGAGAGGGAGGGCATTGAGGGGGAAGAGGGAGGAGGGAAAGAGAGGGAGTGGGGGAAGGAGAGGGAGTGGGGGATAAAGGAGGGAGAGGGGGAGGGGGATGGGGAGAGGGGGGTGGGGAGAAGGGGAAGAGGGGGCAGAGAGTGGGGGAGGGGGAAAGAGAGGGAGACAGAGTGGGAGGTGGGAGATAGAGGGGGTGGGGGAGAGGGGGGGAGAAAGGGGGAGAGAGAGGGACAGGGCAAGGAGGTGAGAGAGGGACAGGGAGACAGGAAAAAGAGGAGTGGGTGGGGTGAACGGAGTGAGTGAGGGGGAGTGACTGGGATGGGGGGAGAGAGAGGGAGGGGGATAGAGGGAGGTGGGGAGAGGAGGTTTGGGAGATAGAGGGGGAGGGTTGGGGGGAAGAGAGGAATTGGGGAGAGAGAGGAACGGGGAGAGGGGGAGGGGAAAGAGGGGGGAGAGAGAGGGGGAGGGAAGGGAGAGGGGGGAGAGAGAGGGACACGAGAGGGTGGGGGAGAAGTGAGTGGGGAGAGGGGGAGGGGAGAGACAGGGATAGTGGAGAGAGGGAGTGGAAGAGGAGGGAGGTACGGGAGAGACGAGGGGGGAGAGAGAGGGAGGAGGGGAGAGAGAAATGAGGGTTAGAGAAGGATGGGGGAAAGGGAGAGAGGGAGGGGGAGACAGGGAGGAGGAGAGAAGGAAGCGGAGAGACGGACGGGGAGAGAGGGAGGGGGAGAGGTGGAGAGAGGGGGCGGTAGGAGAGAGACGGAGGGGAGAGAGACAGAGGAGGGGAGAGAGGAAGGAGGTGGAGAAAAGGAGGGGGAGATAGAGGGAGGCGGGAGAGAGAGGTAGGGGCAGTGAGGAGGGGGGAAGAGATAGAGGGGGGATGAGAGGCAGGGGACAGAGGAAGGGAGGAGACAGGGAGAGGGTGGAAGGGGGTGGAGATGGAGAGACGGAGGGGGTGGAGAGGGAGGGAGGGGGAGGAAAAAACCTATAGCGAGGGGGGTGAGAGAAAAAGGAGGGAGAGGGAGGTGAGAATGATGGAAATGGGGGATGTGGGAGAGAGGGAGAGGTCAGGAGGAAAGGGGGGAGTTAATAGTAAAGGAGAAAGAAAGGCGGGACAGTGGGGAGTGAGAGAAAAGAGGAAAATTAGGCTACAGAAGAGAAAGGGGGAGGGGGGATGCGAGAGAGAAATGAGGGAGAGGGGGATGTGAGAGTGAAAAGGAGAGGGGGATACGAGAGTGAAAGGAGAAAGAAGGGGATACAAGAGAAAAAGAGAGAGGGGATACGAGAGAGAAAGGAGAGAGGGGGATGCGAGAGTGTAAGGAGGGAGAGGGGGATGCGAGAATGTAAGGAGGGAGAGTGGGATATGAGAGAGAAAGGAAAGAGGGGATACCAGGGAGAAAGGAGAGAGAGGGGGATATGAGAGAGAAAGGAAAGAGGGGATACCAGGGAGAAAAGAGAGAGAGGGGGATATGAGAGAGAAAGGAAATAGGGGATACCAGGGAGAAAGGAGAGAGAGGGGGATATGAGAGAGAAAGGAAAGAGGGGATACCAGGGAGAAAGGAGAGAGAAGGGGATGCGAGAGTGTAAGGAGGCAGAGGGGGATGCGAGTGTGAAAGGAGGGAGAGGGGGATGCGAGAGAGAAGGAGGTAGGGGGAAATACGATTTAGGGAGGCCACGCGCACACACCAATATCTCCATCTAGTGGAATTTTTTAATATTAGAGTAATTTCTTACCTATTATAAGAACACTCCATAATAAGAATATCTCCTCAAAGATGAAATATATGATGGAAGCCCAGTCCTATAAATGGAGACGCAGAATAAAGAGAATATATGATAGAGAATCCACAGATTGAGGATTGAGGATAGATTAAAGGAGATTTCCTTTAGGAACCTACCCTAAAGGAACTATTTAGGGGATTTCTAATAGGGGAAATGTTTTTGAGTCTTCTCATTGGATTCAGGGATTTAAAGGCTGTTTCATTCTTAGCGAGTTGCTGAGTTAGCCCCTTTACTTCTCCTATGGCCCCAGTCACTATATAAATACTTTTACCCCCTATAGTCCTAGCCCCTACAACAATACCCTTTACTTTTCGTATAGCCCAACTCCCTGTAGAAATCCCCATTACTTCCTCTAAAGCCTCAATCCCTATAGAAATCCCAATGGCTTCCCCTATAATCCCTGCCCCCATAGAAATCCCCTTTACTTCCCCTATTATCGTTTATTTGTAAAGTGCAAACATATTCCGCAGCGAAGTACAGAGTTATGTAAATGTCATAAACAGAGTTCCATACAAAGAAGGACAAAGAAGCGCAAACAGATACAGGAAGTAATGAGGGCCCCGCACAGTCTAAATCCTCTTTACATCCCATAAAGTCCCGGGCAAAGTAGGTATCCCCTTTATCCACAATCTCTGTATAAACCCCCTTTACTACCTATAGTCACAGCCCCTATTGAAATCCCATTTACTTCCCCTATAAAAATAATTTTACTCCCCCTACAGTCCCTTTCCCTATAGAAATTCCTGTTACTCCCACTAAAGCCCCAGTCCCTATAGGATTCCCCTCTTCTCCTCCTATAGCCCAGATGCATGTAGAAATTCCCTTTGCTTCCCCTATAGCCCTAGTCCATATAGAAACCTCCTTTACAACTTATATAGCCCCAATCCGTATTGAAATCCCCTTTACTGCCCCTATTTAAATCATATTTACTCCTCCCACCGCCCCAGACCCTTTTGACATCTGCTTTACTCGCCATATAGTTCCTATAGAGATTCCTGTTACTTTAACGGTAATCCCAGTCCCTACATAAAGGACAAACAAGCACAAACAGATACAGAAGGTAATGAGGAACCTGCTCATCCTAAGTCCCTTTAGAAGTCCCGTGTGGTAAACCCCTATAGCCTAGTCCCTATAGAAATCATCTTTGCTTCCCCTAAAGCCCCAATTCCTGTATACATTACATTTACTCCCCTCAGTGCCTATATAAATTCCCATTACTACCCCTATAGCCAGTCCCTGTTGATATTCCTATTACTTCCCCTGCAACCTAAAGCTGGGATTATGGTGGCGGTGCGCATGCAAGCGACGCCGCGCACCGCCGAAACAAATGAATGTTGTCCAATGAGCGTGCACATAGTGCGCGCGAACAGAACAAACACATCCAAGCGCGCAATTTTTGAAAAGACATTTGAAATTGTTCTTGCCGCGCTACGACCGCGTCACGTGAGCGGTTCAGCCAATGAGGGCCACACCTCCCTGCCGCCTCCAGCCTGCAGTGACACGTGATGTCGCGCGCACGCCAGCAGTATAATCGCGACCTAAGTCTTTATAAAAGTCCCTTTTACATCCCCTAAAGCCAGTTCCTGTAGAATTCCCCTTTACTTTCTCTATAGCCACAATCCCTATAGAAACCCCCTTTATTGCCTATATAGCTCCAGTCCTTGTTGAAATCCCCGTAATGTCCCTTATAACCCCAGTCCCTATTGAAATCATTGTTGCTCCCTCTATAGCCACAGTTCCTATAGACATCCCCTTTACTTCCCCTTCAGCCCCATGGCATATAGAAATTCCTTTTACTCTCACTATAACCCTAGTCCCTATATAACTCACCTTTACTCCCCCAATAGTCCTGGTCCATATAAGATTTCTCATTACTTCCCCTGTAGTCTCAGTCCCTATAGAAATTCTATTTTCTTGCCCTATAGTCCCAGTACCTAAAGAAATCCCATTTACTTATCCTTTAGATAGCGTAACCATATAGTTACATAATACAGGGGGCGCAAACTTTTTTCCCTGCGCCCCCCTGCCGGCGGTTCCCCTCTCTCCACCCTCCCCCCCCCTTCCCCACGTTCGCTTACCTCGGCTCCGGCGTCATGACGTCACGTTGCCATAGCAACGTGACGTCACATGACCTCGCCGCGTTGCCATGGCGACGCGTCTAAGAAGCCGCCGGAGACAAGGTAACTAAGGTTTACAGAGGCCTTCGCCGCTCCCCGGCACCTAATTTAAGTGCCTTCGGGAAGCGCGTTGGGCCTCTGTAAACGCTGCGCCCCCCGCAGTCAGTCTCGCGCCCTAGCTCCGCAGTTTGCGCACCGCTGACATAGTAGATGAGGTTTTAAAAAGACATGCGTCCATAAGTTCAACCTATGCTAAATTTAGACTACATACTTTATCCTATATCCGTACTTGCAGTGTATTGATCCAAAGGAAGGCAAACAAAAAACCCCAGTGACATATCATCCAATGATAAGGGGGGAAATAAATTCCTTCCTGACTCCAAGAATTGGCAATCGGATTACTCCATGGATCAACATCCTTCCCATGTATACTTATTTGGTATATCCCTGTATACCTTTCATTGTAAAAAGATGTCCAACTTTTTTTTTTTAACAAATCTATTGTATCTGCCATCACAGTTTCCATGGGTAATGAATTCCACATTTTAACTGCCCTTACTGTAAATAACCCTTTCCTTTGTTGCTGGTGAAATCTCCTTTCCTCCAACCAAAAGGGATGCCCCCGAGTCCTTTGTACTGCCCGTGGGATGAATAGTTCTTTTGTTATAGTCCCGGGGGAAAACCGGGCCACATTTCACACAGAGGATCATCTCTTGAGATTTTAGTTTTTCTTTCAAATATGGCCATGCAAATGTATGAGTTCTTAATATTAATATTTAACGGAGCAACAAACTCAGCAGGTATCTGGTAGGAAGACGGGTTACAGGAGTGATGTTCTGGAAGGAGAGTGGTTAAGGGAAAATTGCTCTGCAGGCTCTGGAAGGAGAGGGGTTAATAGAGCATTGCTCTGCAGGCTCTGGAAGGAGAGGGGTTAATTGAGCATTGCTCTGCAGGTCTCTGGAAGGAGAGGGGTTAATTGAGCATTGCTCTGCAGGTCTCTGGAAGGAGAGGGGTTAATTGAGCATTGCTCTGCAGGTCTCTGGAAGGAGAGGGGTTAATGGAGCATTGCTCTGCAGACCTCTGGAAGGAGAGGGGTTAATGGAGCATTGCTCTGCAGGTCTCTGGAAGGAGAGGGGTTAATGGAGCATTGCTCTGCAGGTCTCTGGAAGGAGAGGGGTTAATGGAGCATTGCTCTGCAGGTCTCTGGAAGGAGAGGGGTTAATGGAGCATTGCTCTGCAGACCTCTGGAAGGAGAGGGGTTAATGGAGCATTGCTCTGCAGACCTCTGGAAGGAGAGGGGTTAATGGAGCATTGCTCTGCAGGTCTCTGGAAGGAGAGGGGTTAATGGAGCATTGCTCTGCAGGTCTCTGGAAGGAGAGGGGTTAATGGAGCATTGCTCTGCAGACCTCTGGAAGGAGAGGGGTTAATGGAGCATTGCTCTGCAGGTCTCTGGAAGGAGAGGGGTTAATGGAGCATTGCTCTGCAGGTCTCTGGAAGGAGAGGGGTTAATGGAGCGACATTGCAGGTCTCTAGCATTGGGAAAGGTAATATCGAGGCATCCGCCCTTGGTTTGCAAAGCCAACCCCATCCATGACGTCACCAGGACAAACCCCCTCCCAAGCTCTTAAATCTGGTGTGATGGTATATATATAAATATATATAGGAACAGGAGGGGGGCAATTGGCCTTTTTTGACCAGCACACAAGGGGTAAGAATTTGCCAAACCAACCCTCTGCTGGTGGCAAATAATTGTCCCCGTCCTGATGTTATCCTCCCCTACCCGTGTTATTGCACCTTTCTGCATAGTCATTGTGTGGTATATAGGCGATTGCCCCTATAATAATTTGCAGCCCTTCTCTTTTCCACCCCACAGATCCCAACCTCCGGGGCGTAGGGGGCTGCAGTGCAGGAGCTAAGCTGAATTTAGGTGAGTGCAAGGTGCATCTGGGTGGGCCGAAAGGAATATACTTGGAGTAGGGGGTGAATTTGTAAAGCTATGCTGTGAAGGGGTGAATTTAAAAAAAGCACGAGGGATGTGAGTAATGCAGTGGCGGGGAATGAATTTGCATGCAAGGGGGTGGATTTATAATGCATGCATTCGGATGGAAGAGTTTGCAGGATATGTATGCATGCATGCATGGATGGGAATTAATTTGAATGCAAGAGGTTGAATTTGCAATGTAATTAGGGAGAATGTGCAGGACATGCATTGTGAGGGGAAGAAATTGCATATCTATGCATGCAAAGGGAGAATTTATAATGCATGCATTTAGATGGAAGCGTTTGCAGGGTATACGGTTGAGATGTGAATGAATTTGCATACAAGGGGGTGAATGTATATTGCATGCATTAGGATAGAAAAGTTTGCATTGGAGGGATGGGGATGAATTTGCCATGCAATCAGGGATAATTTGCAGTGCATGCATTGTGAGGGGACGACCTTGCAAAGCTACTGGATGCATGCAAGGGGGTGAATTTGCAAAGCATGTATATGGTTGTGTAAGGGGAGAAGTATACAGTGCATGGACTGGAAGGGTGATTTTTGCAAAGCTATACACAGGGAGGAAGAATTCATGTATGCATTAGCAGTAAAAGACAAGGAATCCGCGCTTGTGATGTATGTAGTAAAATCGGAGCCCCTTGCAGCTGTTCACCTGGAGAAACTCTCAAAGGCTCCTATGTGAGATCTCCTTAGGTCCTTAGATCTCACCGAAAAACAACAAAAAAATGCAAACCGTGCACCGGGAGTCAGTAAAATATGTATACATTTATTGCAAAAATTGTATGAAATGCAGACGAGGACCTAAACTACGGTATGATTATCGACAATATAAATTCTTTTCATTATCAATATTGGTTCATTTATTACTTGCGCTTTATTTTTGTATGATCAGTAGTCATACTGCGGTTTTTAGGTCTTTGTCAGCCTATGCATTAGAGGTAGTTTCTAATACACAGGAAGAATTTTATGGAGCATGCATTGCAGGGGGACAATTTGCAAAACTCTCTACTTTGGGGGGATTCATGCAGGATGGAGAACAGTGCCTTATTGCCCCTGTAAAATCGTATTGCAGTAACACTGTTCCTGAGTGCCTTATTGCCCCTGTAGCCTCTTGTTGCAGTCACCCGATGAGTGAAGTACCAGTGGAGTACTTCAGGGATCTGTACTGGGAGCGGTGCTCTAATATCTTTATTGGTGACGTTACATATCGTTTGGAGGGGAAGTATCCCTTTTTGCAGGTAAAACAAAGATCTGCAACAGGGCTGACACCTTGGGGGGTGGGTATACAAAATTATTAATGATTTAAGTAGTTTAGAGGAATGAACAAGTGTGGCAACTACACTTTAATGCCAAAAAGTGCAAAATAATGCACTTGGTCACATACATTCAAAGACATATTTTGAGCAACTTACCTGGAAGTCATTATTTCAGCTGACTTTTTAAAGTAGGAGAGCAATGGGTAAAGCCAGAAGTGATGCTAGGTTGTATAAGGAGAGATATTAGCAGCAATAAGAAAGGGGTAGTGTTGCCACTTTATGGATCATTGGTGAGGCCTCACTCTGAGCCTGTAGTCAATTCTGGAGACCGTATCTCTGGGAGGATGTAAATAAATTGGAAATTCGGCAAAAAAAAGGGCTGTTAATATGATGCATGATCTTTAGCAGGGGGTACGCAGTGTTTTCTCCCTGCGCGCGCCCCCCCTACCTGCTCTCCAGCAGTTACCATGGCGACGTGTCGCCAAAGACCAGGTAGGAGAGGTTAAGAGTACACGAGGAGAGGGGTGGTCCCTGCTCCGCTTAATGAAGGCTCCTACATGAATGTTTTCATCTCTTTCCAGTATTTGACTTGGTTTACAACTGCGTCTACTTGTTATATCATATTAGGTTAGGTTGAGTGCACTATTTTAAGGATTCTCTCTCTCCTTTTTTGCCGGGAGATGTTGAAGGCCTTGCACGGTCCCCTGGCCTTTCATTTAAATGCCTTGGGGGAGAGCGTGGGACCTCTGTAATCATTGTATGCCCCCCAGTTTGTGCACCCCTGATCTATAGCAGGAGTGCTCAACTGCAGTGCTTAAGTTTCTCCCTCCCCCTGCCCCAAACAGGTCAGGTTTTAAGGATATCCCTGCTTCAGCACAAGTGACTCAATCAGTCCCTGCTTCAGCACATGTCTCAATCAGAAGACTGAACCATTGATTGAGCAACCTGTGCTGAAGCAGGTATATTCAGAAAACCTGGCCTGTTTGGGGGGGCGAACTGGAGTTGAGAACCTCTGCAGTAAGGGAATTCAAACCTACTTTGGTTACACCTAAATCTTTCCTAAATAGGGAAGAAAGCAAAGGATCAAATGGGGTCTGAGGTTTTACAGCAGATGGTAAAATGGGCTCTCTTAATGGGCTGTCTTAAATGGTTCCTATCTGCTGTCAAATTCTGTTTCTATTCCCCCAGTAACCTCTTATTGCAGTAACCCAACTCCTTGGTGCCTTATTGCCACTGCTCTCTCCTGCAGGGGCGCAGACATGA
Source organism: Ascaphus truei (assembly GCF_040206685.1). Lineage (NCBI taxonomy): Eukaryota > Metazoa > Chordata > Amphibia > Anura > Ascaphidae > Ascaphus > Ascaphus truei. The sequence continues at coordinate 27,122,034 of NC_134491.1, forward strand.
GCGACCCCAAGGGGAAATCTACCTCCAAGGGGGCATCAGGGGATGAGAAAGAGACGGAAAAGCGTGGCCGGGGCCGCCCCCGGAAAAAGCAGAAGGTGGGGATACAGCGCGCGCCCACCGCGACAGCTGCTACGGACGATGCATGTAATCCGCCCCTCTCCACGCCGGAGCCAAGCGGTTCCCCCACCATGAAGCGTGCACGGGGGCGTCCTAAGGGCAGCAGCAAGAAGGGTGCCACCAATAGTGGGGTGAGTGTGTGTGACCAATTAGGGGCAAGGCTAAGCCCCACCCCCCACCCCCCTGCAGTGCCCACTACTCCCCTATTCATCTGATAGGGTCAGGGTGCCACATACAGGGATGTGGGGAAAAAGCGTTCTGCGCACTATTAGCAAGCTTGGAAAAAATGTATTAAAAAAAAAAAGGAGGTTGGTGCTAGACCACCATCAAGAAACTCAAAACAGACATGAGCACAGAGCGTGACCTGCTTAAATGTCCATTTTAATGGATATGTAGCTTGGCAAAACAGAAATGCTGTGGTTGGGGCAGCAGCCACTTCAGAACATCCCTCAGTGAAGGCCAAATGATTAATAACGTTTATATATACGTTATAGCAGTCGCTCCACCACCATAATGAAAAAGACCCTGGTTCTATTTGCACGGCGTATAGATGGGGCAGCAGGCGGAGCCGCGGCAGTTTCCTGACCTCGCGAGTGATGTCACGCCTCGGAGCAGCCCGCCCCGTCCTGCTCACACTTGTTTTAGATCTCCTTTAAGGCCCTTGTACTGTCCTCACATATACTGTTAACCTTGACATGGCTCATGCAGCCGCTAAATGACAGCGGGAGGGGACAGGCTGCGTGTGATGTCACTGGGCATCGGGAAACTGCCGTTCCTCCTCTTCCATATATCGTATGTGTATGTAAATAATCTTTAAGCCGTCACTGGGGGAGATTCTGAAGGTGCTGCTGCTGCACCGACACGTTAACCTGTCTTCTGTTTTGTTAATCCATTAAAATGCACATTTAAGCCGTTCGTGCTCCTGTTTGCTGTGTGCTCCGTGCGCGTTTTGTTTTGTCACACGGGATTCACTTATTGGAATGAGGATATTGGTATTGTTGGTCATTGTCAGACACGGATTGTCCTTTGTCTCCAGAAACCAGGAGGGGCACCAGCAGGGAGGGGCAGGGGACGGCCCCCCAAGAAACAGGTGAGTAAGGGACATGGTCCCATTTAACGGGCTTTCTAGTTCCAACATGTATGCCAGAGCTGTGTAGATATCTATATCTAATGATATACATATTGTGTGTGTGTGTGTGTGTGTGTGTGTGTGTGTGTGTGTGTGTGTGTGTGTGTGTGACATATATGAAATTCCAAGTGTGTGTGTACACCATAGAAATGGCATCTTAAAATATAGCTAAAATGTAATGTGCAATAATTTCTTATCCTGCTAGGAGAGGAATGAGGAAGAGGAAGGGACGGCAGAATCGTCAGAAGACCAGTGACATCCTGCCTGGGACATTAGCCCCCACCCTCGTGACATCACTCCCCTACCTGGGCACTTTTCTGTATATCTGCATCTCTTCATTTGCACCAACTCCATTTCTTTTCTCTCCCCCCCCCCCCCCCCTCCCAGCCCTCCTGGAATTGCAGGGGTTAAATACACTTTGAATGTTTAAAAATGAGGAACCTCGAAATCATTAATTTCCTTCACTTCCCCTATTTTCATTCTAATACAGGGGTGGGCAACACCCAGTCCTCAAGGGCCACCAACAGTTAGTTTTCAGGCCATCCCTGCTTCAGCACAGGTGGCTGTCAAAGACTGACACCTGTGCTGCAGCAGGGCTATCCTTAACCTGACCTGTGGGTGGCCCTTGGCACTGGGGTTGACCCCTCCTGCATTAATACCACATCGCTATCCTCCCAGCAGTTTCCAACCTCAAAGAAACATCCACAGAACCATTTTCCTGTGGGACCTCCTAAATATGGCTGCTGTCATATCCCTAGAACAGAGATGTGGAATCAATGGTTGTTGCCTGTGAGACGGGCATATACAATACACTGCAGGGAATGGTGGTTTCACTTTAAGGCAAATTAATATAGGAAGTCTTGAATTAGTTTGTTTAGAAGATTTTTTTTATTTGTTTGTTTTTGTTAAGTGTTTTATTCCTGAATCCTGTTCATTAACTCCTAGTGCCAACGAGCATTCCAGGTATGTCTGGCACTGAATGGGTTAATAAGTTTCTTTCATGGGTTCTGTTGAACTCAAATATGACAATAAAATTTAAATTTGTAGTGTAATTTGTGTTTCCGTGTATAAGTATTTGGCATTTTTATACAGCACGTTAATCGTGTATACGTATTCCTTATCCATGTACAGATACTCGGCATCATTATCCGGAGCAGCGCGGTCATTATTGGTGTACTGTATAAGGAGATTATATATCCCTCCCCTGCACAGGGAAATGAAAACTCGAAGTCTGTTCCTCTAGTCTCCCGTCTGCAGGGTGACACGGGCGAGCTGCTCCTGCTCCATCTCCCAGCGTGACACGGGGGGAGCCGGTCCTTCCTTTCTGCAGGGCGAGAGTGACAGGGAGCCTCTTCGCCCCCCTGGAGAGTGATAAAAGGAATCTGAGCCTCCCCCCCCCCACACACACACAGTAACACACTGAGTCCTGTCAGGCATATGACTTTATAAAATAACTTAATTAGATTTTCCTTAATTACAAAAGATTATTGATTAGGCAGCTGATTAATGAGGGAAGGGGGGGGAAACAGCATCCTCATCCTACTGTACATGGTATTGCGACTAACCCCTTCACTGCTTAAATGGCAGGTGTGCGCTCTCAAAAAAGGGGACTCCTTCCCTATCTTAAATTATTCTCGCTCAATCCCCCTGAAAATGTGTGCAATTGTAGGTCTGTTGTATACAGTCGATTTACACTATATAAGAACCAAAATGTAGACAATCAAATTGTTCACTAAATTGATGGTCCATGTTCATTAAACAAGAAATGGGAGTTTTCCCTTCATAGCTCGTAAATGTGGTAAACTTGTAATCTTAATCCGAAACAAAGACTACTATAAAGTTTGAGTTCAAAGTATGTTCAAAATGTCCTTTTGCTTATCTGAAGACGAGAACGCCACGGTCCGATTTGTGTAATCAGTAACACGTTTAACCAGTTGCTCCCACTCCTGAATGAGTTTTTGCAGTCCTAGCAACCATCCCTTTTCAGGAAACAGTTTAGGTAAGAGTTCTGGACCACAATTCCTGCTCTGTCTCCTGCACTTTAGAACGTGCTTATTTTCTTCGCTAAACACCATTTTGTAACCGTGCACTTGAGGTCATCATACCGTGACCAATTCCAAAGAAAATTGTAATAAATTATCAAATCATACTTCAATATAATCTATTGTGACAGACCTATAATTGCTCAAATATTCATGAAAATGTAGTGATTTTTCTGCAAGGTGACAAAATACAAGGTCCTGTTTTTGTGAGTGAACATACAGTATATCTGTAGATTTGTGTACATACGTACACATTAAATATATATATTATGTATAAATATTCAATTTACTATTAAAATGACTAAAGGGAGCAATAATCTGCAAGTCTCTGGCAGGGGATAGGTTATCGGAGTGACGTTCTGCAGGTCTGGTAGCTCTGTCCCCGCAGTGAAGGATCTGGAGGAGCCCCTTTAGCTTGGGGGTAGAGTATGTTGGGGAGACCCCCTCTTCTCAGGGGCACCCAGGGTAAGGAGGGCATCAGGCTGTCACGTCCCGTAACGATGCTCTCTTATACTGGTGATACCCACTGCCCCAGCTGTGTACAACCTGCTGGGAGAGGGGGCAGTTAAAAAGAGAAAAGAGGGGCATTTGGGGGGCAGGGAGAGAGAAAGGGTCAATTAGAGGAGAGTTGTAAGAGGGGTTATAAGAGAAGGCGATAGAGTAGTTAAACAAAGCAATGGGGTAGTAAGTGAGCAGAGGGGGTAATTAGAGATTCCCCAGACCTTGGTCTCCTGTCCCAGAAGTTCCTGTTCCGCCTCATGAATCTCCTCTGCAGGGTCATAGCTGTATAGGGGCAGGAGGTGATGTCTGAGCCGATCCACCCTACAGGGGGGGGGGCAAAAGAAGGTCCCATATCAAAACCCCACTAATGCCCCCAAACACAGATGTGCCCGACAAAGGGCAAATAGTGTCCCACACACAGAACCTTAATAACTTGGGATCCAACAGAGGGCAAAGATAATATACTATATCTAGAAAACTAATAAAACCCTGATAAAGTTAAAGGGACTTCTATAGGGACATAGGCTATAGGGGGACTGAAGAGGATTTGAGTGTAAGTTCATTATGGGATTGGGAGCATGACTTTCTATGGACACTTAAGTGAAGTAGGATACCCCACACTTAATTAATAGGACCTTATATACATACCTTTTCCTCTTCTTTATATACATGATCTGCAAAGGAAAACACAAGCTTTAACACAAACGTGTGTGTGTGTGTGTGTGTGTGTGTGTGTGTGTGTGTGTGTGTGTGTGTGTGTGTGTGTGTGTGTGTGTGTGTACACAATCATATATACATAAAGATCATACATACATTGTTTGTGAGATGGAGGATTAACGGGTAAAGGGTAAAAAAAAAAAAAAAAAACAAGGTTGAAGATGCTTAAAATTAATGGGCCATTGATAGAAGGGGGATTTTCATATTCTGATTTTAGTGTTAAGAGTTGCCAGATTGGCAGAATAAAGTGGTGGTGCCATTCAGAACGAAAACTCTGTTATCATAGAGGTCTCTCTTTTTACCTTATGTTAATTTAAGCAAACCTCTATGTATATTTTGCCCTTGGTGCCTGTGACACTGCAACTATACAGATAGCTAAACCGTCATCCAGCTTCATACAAGTAGACTGGGTGATGCCCTGAACTCCAGATCCTTTATGAAAAAGGAGCAATCCTCGCCTTGCTCCCTGGAGCTGACCCACATTAAATTCCACTGTGGGGACTGCCTGGAGCCTGAGTTACCCCTTGTAAACAAAGAGGGGACAGGGAGAAAAACTGAGCAACGGAGGGCAGACTGCTTACATAATACAGAGCATACACGTGTTAACTTTGAATATACAGACGTCGTAAGACTTGCTGCCTCCGTGACCGCGGACCAACAGGCTGAACTCTGCGGCCTCTGTGAAGTTGGTCTACGGCTCACGAAGGCAGTACATTTTGCAGACCGGCAGGGTAAAAAGCAGTGTAAATTGTCCCAAGCCAGACAGTCTGTAATAGCAGAGGAGTCTCAGAGAGAAAAACTGTCTCCCCAGAGCAGCTCTTACAGACTCCGGCCTGTCCATTAAAATCAATTTTTCTATACTGTATTGAAGCAGGGGGTCTTCGGAGGTGAACCCCATTCATTTCAGCTCTGTGGCCCCCTGCTTCCGGAGAAAAAGACCTCTGTGAGAGGGGCTGGTAGCCGCTCCGGCTGGGCCCACATGGCACGGGAACTTTAAACCCCAGCCGGAGTGGCTACCAGCACCTTCTACTGAGGTCTATATTGCTGGAAGCAGGGGGTCCCCGGAGTTGAAATGAATGGGGTTTACCTCTGGAGACTGCCTGCTTCAATACAGTATAGGGGGAGAAAAAAAACACCTTGGGATTGCTATAGGACCTGCGCAGAGACACACAGAGAGACTGCTTCTCTCTGGGACTACTCTGCGCAGCTCTTACAGACTGCTGGCTGGCTCTGAAGGATTAATGCTGCAGTGGTACCATTCAGAAGCAGGAACACTCCCTAGTTAATCCTCCCAGTGTGCTTACTGCTTTCCTGGCCGCGATCGAGACCTGGCCTGGCCAAGTTCAGCCCTTGCAAATTTTCAGTCATATAGGCAGTAAGTCTTGCTAGATCTGTATAGTTAATTCTTCCTTATTTTCGTAAAACATGCGGACCGCCTCAGTGACGGGTCTGATGAAGGTCTTCACTACCTTTGTCTAGCCACTTCGACCTTAACGTTAAGAACCTTCTCATGTCCACTGGGAATGGTTTTGATGAGGAGTCCTACTGACCAATTGTTCCTCTTGTTTTGCTTGGCTGAAGAAGACCAGGTCCCTTACTTAAACGTCTGGTCTGTCTGAGTGCCATTTGTGGTGACTGAAGTGCTGCGGGATACTAACTCCTTCAGCAGTCCCAGAACATGTTGGTGAAACTTTGCACCTGTCTCCAATGGGGGTTGTAGAGGCCTTACACATCAAACGCTCCAGGTGGCGCTGTGGTGGGCACGCCAACCTGAGTGAGAAGCGTAGCTGGAATAAGGAAAATTGGTGACTGAGTCGGTAGGAATCAGAGATCTTGCATTAACAATATCTGAAACCTCAGCCAAGAGAGTGGTCAGGACTTCATGGGACAGTCTAGCGAGACCAGGATGCAGCAATCGACCCCAAACATATGTTCCCAGGCTCTACCCATATGTGAAGGGTTGAACTCCCATGTGCAACCTTGGTCACATAGGTACTTCTCAACCCTGGTGCCATCCATTTAATTAGAGTTGATCTTTAGCTCCCAACAAGCTTGAAATAAGTTGGGACCGCAGTCAGGACACAATTGTTTTCAAGGTCCTCTAATAGTAAACAATCTTTGGAGGGCGTTTTTAAAGCTTAAAGTGTTCATAGACTCTAGGACTTCAAAATGTATAGCCCGAATACTCATGCATTTGAACAGCACAGACCACAGTTTGTTGTTTACCTTTCTCTTGTCCGATGTGAGGGGACCATCCTTGGGAAAGGGGGGCTCTGTGCCAAGTCCAATGGTTGGCAGATCGGTCATCTTTTGCTTCTGATATCTGCAGACAAGCAGAGTAGCGGTGTCGAGCCAACCTGGAATGATGAGTGGATTAGATGACCGCCAATCTTCATTGTTGATGGCAAGGTTCAATTTTCAAAAGGGTCCGCACCTAGGAATATCTCCCTTCTTGTTGATGCAACTGCTCTCCTCTGCGTATGTTTCATGCTGAATCCAGCAGAGGATGATTCTCTTTGCCTGAGAGTTCATGAGTAGTGTGGGGTTTTGTACAGAGATGCAAGCAGCGATAGCTGTTTAATCCTTCATCTGGTGATCAGTGGAAAGAACACTATGTTCCACATACACAATGTGGATAGATGTGCTGTAGCTTATAAGAGCATTGTCGATTTTGAAAAAGCAGTTGAAACAATGTGAACTGATCTGATTTTCAGGTATACCACTGGTAGCAAGAGTAGTCACCCGAGGACGAATCTCTGTGTCTGCTTCAGAATCCACGAGTTCAAAGCCACTTAGACCTTAACGTTATGGACCTTCTCATATCCACTGGGAATGGTCCGTGACCTTTAAGTAAGCCCCTGCTACTATGACTTTTGTTGAGGCTTCGGAGAAGATACAACCTTTTTGTATTGAGCTGCAGTGAGTGACATACAGTTAGGTCCGGAAATAATTGGACACTGCTACAAGTTTTGTTATTTCGGCTGTGTACCAAAATAAATTCAAGTTACAGTTAAATAATGAATATGGGCTTAAAGTGCAGTCTATCAGCTTTAATTTGAGGGTAATCACATCCAAATTGGAGGAAGAGTTTAGGAATTACATCTCTTTAATATGTAGCCCCCTCTTTTTCAAGGGACCAAAAGTAATTGGACAATTGACTCAAAAGCTGTTTCATGGACAGGTGTGGGCTATTCCTTTGTTATTTCATAATCAATTAAGCAAGTAAAAGATCTGGAGTTGATTCCAGGTGTGGCATTCGCATTTGGAAGCTGTTGCTGTGAACCCACAACATGCGGTCAAAGGAGCTCTCAATGCAAGTGAAACAGGGCATCCTTAGGCTGCAAAAAAAAAGAAAATCCATCAGAGAGATAGCAGGAACATTAGGAGTGGCCAAATCAACAGTTTGGTACATTCTGAGAAAAAAGGAACACACTGGTGAGCTCTGCAACACAAAAAGGCCTGGACGTCCACGGAAGACAACAGTGGTGGATGATCGTAGGATCCTTTCCATGGTAAAGAAAAACCCCTTCACAACATCCAGCCAAGTGAAGAACACTCTCCAGGAGGTAGGCATATCATTATCCAAGTTTACCATAAAGAGAAGACTTCCCGAGAGCAAATAGAGGGTTCACCACAAGGTGCAAACCATCCATAAGCCTCAAGAATAGCAAGGCCAGATTAGACTTTGCCAAACAATATCTTAAAAAGCCAGCCCAGTTCTGGAACAGCATTCTTTGGACAGATGAAACTAAGATAAACCTGTACCAGAATGATGGGAAGAAAATGTATGGAGAAGGCTTGGAACGGCTCATGATCCGAAGCATACCACATCATCTGTAAAACACGGTGGAGACAGTGTGATGGCATGGGCATGCATGGCTTACAATGGCACTGGGTCACTAGTGTGTATTGATGATGCGACAGAAGACAGAAGCAGACGGATGAATTCTGAAGTGTATAGGGATATATTGTCTGCTCAGATTCAGCGAAGTTGATTGGATGGCGCTTCACTTTACAGATAGACAATGACCCAAAACATACTGTGAAAGCAACCCAGGAGTTTTTAAGGCAAAGAAGTGGAATATTCTGCAATGGCCGAGTCAATCAGTTCAATAGAGGATAATGTGGTGCTCCAGAAATCACATCTGACCACATATAATAAGTCCAATAAGCGTCAGAATGCTTGTATAGTATCCATCCTTCAAAATAATGAAAAATAGTAGTAATGGGGCGCAGTGCCTAGTGGCATCCACTTGATGACCACAGATAATGGCACTTATGAATAACCCACTCAATCAAAGCAGCAGTGATTATATATATATATATATATATATATATATATATATATATATATATATATATATATATATATATATATATATAATCAGGAAACAATTACATGGCCCTATGGCCCAATACCTGTATCCTTTGCAGGAACACTGCTGTTATCAAAGCATCCAGGGTGTGCCATCTGTAGATGAAGACGATCCAGAATGGTGTAGCAGCAGTCAGAGCACAGCCAGTGACATCCAAGAATAACCCCAAGAATTAACTCCAAAATATGTTAATCAGCTATTTATTGCAGAGTTCCAACAAAAGCAGGAGCTACATGAACGCACCATCTACGCGTTTCATGCCGAAGCACTTTGTCAATCACCTGATCTCAACCCGATCGAGCATGCATTTCACTTGCTGAAGACAAAACTTAAGGCAGAAAGACCCACGAACAAACAACAACTGAAGACAACTGCAGTAAAGGCCTGGCAAAGCATCACAAAGGAGGAAACCCAGCATTTGGTGATGTCCATGCATTCCAGACTTCAAGCAGCCATTGCCTGCAAAGGATTCTGGACAAAGTATTAAAAATTAACATTTTATTTATGATTGTGTTAATTTGTCCAATTACATTTGAGCCCCTGAAATAAGGGGACTGTGTATGAAAATGGTTGCAATTCCTAAACGTTTCGTACGATATTTTTGTTCAACCCCTTGAATTAAAGCTGAAAGTCTGCACTTCTATTGCATCTCGGTTGTTTCATTTCAAATTCATTGTGGTGGCTGGTGTACAGAGCCAAAATGATGAAAATTGTGTCAGTGTCCAATTATTTCCGGACCTAACTGTAGGTGTATAAGTGTGTGGAATTTAGAGCTGCTCAAAAGCTTTTACAGAATCTTTCCACATTTCTCATTCTTGTTACTTTTCAATGGATCTCAGGTCTCTGAAAAAAAGGTCACCAAGTGAAGACTTCCCCTGTATGGGGACTAGAGCTACAACCTAAAGCGGGTCTGTCATGATAATATCATGAGATATTAGGTATTTTAATCAATCTGGTCCTTCAGGGGTAAATGTGGCTACAGTTTGATTTTAAAAATAGATAAAGAAATGTTTTATGGCCTTATAAACCCTCGACCAGGCCTAGTTTTAGGACTGATATAATCTAGAGATAAGAACATATGTTTTGCCAGAGATGGGAGTAAATTATGGTTCCCCGACACTAACATTAACAGGACAGTGTTTAAAGGTACGTTCAAAGAATTCCTGGAAGGGTTCTGCGGAGTGTCAGGGGGCGTGACTATATCATACCATCCAAAAGATATGGAATCATGGACTGGAGAGCGATGCTGAAGTATAAATTTTCAATATCTGCAATCGTGGCAGGGAGACGAATGCTATGAGATCAGACACGTGAGGTCTAGCTGGTAATTGGGGACAGATATCCATTTGTCGCTGAAATTTAGGAACAAGACGGTTTTGTTACGTCCGTCATGACCACCTAAATCTATTGATGTAACTCACGTGTGTCTAGGTACTAGAGAAGGGAAATTAAGAGTGTGTTTATATACTGAGACAAACCTTAAACGTCGTTTGGTAGAAGTTTTTTTTTTTACTCTAAACTGATGAGGGATCTCTGACCCCCATCCCATACCTGCAATGCTGAGGTTCCAGTCACCACCTTAAGAGGTTTAACCTCTTCATCAGGATTTACCTGATGGGAAAGAAATGGGGTGGGGAAGGGAAGAAAAAGGAAACCCCTGCTCAGCTGATACATTGAATACAAGAACAGTTAGAGGTAAGGTGTTGGGCTGAGAAATATACTAATAATACCACCAAAAGAAAAAGAACTCAGTTAATGTAGCACTCAATTACCAAAATGGTGTGAATTAATAGAAGTTTAAAAAAAACTCTTTATTTCAATTTCATTAAAATAAGGTGTGCATAAACATCCAAACTATAATAATTTAATAAAGGACAATTGAGCGCCTATTAGGAGGTAGTTATTTCAGCTGATATACAGTTATTGTGTAGATGGGATAATCCACAGCACTGATTTTTAGGTAGTTAAACAGGTGCTCAGATGTCACAACTTGGCACCACCCTTTCTTGTGATAAAAAAACAGGTTGTATATTGGTTCTTTTCTGAAATAGCACAACTGACTTGTCTCAAAGGTCAGTTGATGTGTGTAACTCCTCCTCTAGGGGAGTATCAACCTATTAAGTTGGCCTAAGAAATTAGTAGTCATATGTACCTCTAGGCTCAAATAAAGTCCTTAGAAACAACACATATAGTGAAATAGAAACAACACATATATTGAAAAAGACTCAAAGTGAAACATAACAAATAAGCAGCTGTAAGAGACAACACATTTATTGTAATTTTAATTAAATTGAAAAAGAGTTTTTTTAATTTCTTTTTTTAACTTCTATTAATTCACACCATTTTGGTAACCGAGTGCTACATTAACCGAGTTGTTTTTCTTTTGGTGGTATTAACCTCTTCATCGCCATATTCGAATGCATAGAATGTGATGATTTTGGCTTTTTCTACTTCTATATTTTGAAGCTTTTGGCTGTCTTGCACTATCCCCCCCCCCCCTTTTTATTTTTTATTATTAAATGAATGATTGAAGGAAGCACAACATTAAAAAAAAAATAAAACAAATCCCTGTGAATACAGGACAATGTAGTTAGAAAGGCAAGAAACATAATTCCAGTGTGTACGATACCACAGGTTACATGCAATGTATCGGAGGAGGTGGCGAACTTAACAAGCGCTTTCATTACCTTCTATGGGATTTCACCCATCGATTTAAATTATGATTTTGCACCATGAAATTGGGGGCCTTTAAGAGAAGCGTGCGGGGTCTTGCATATTTTCCATTTGTATGGGGCCTCTGGCTTTTTGAGTTTTGATGCGGTGAAGCAAAAATGTTCTATTCCGGGTCATCAATACTTTTGAAATGTTGCCGACACGCAGCTCTATTGTAATGAATTTTGCTTTATGAGAATTGCCTCCCCAGAGAACGTATGATCCGATTTAACAAGAGGTAAACCTGGGTGACAGGTTACTCTAGACCAGGGGCGGCCAACTCCAGTCCTCAGGGGCCACCAACAGATCAGGTGTTAAGGATATCCCTGCTTCAGCACAGGTGGCTGCCAACAACTGAGCAACTGACTGAGCCACCTGTGCTGAAGCAGGGATATCCTTAAAACTTGCTCTGTTGGTGGCCCTTGAGGACTGGAGTTGGCCGCCCCTGCTCTAGACAATACAATATTTACAATGGAATTCCAAAACCAGTGGTGTGGATACACAGGAAGAGTGTAAAACTATTATTGATTGGATAAGTAGAAGGGTCAGGGTCAAGTAAATAGCAGCAGACTTATTTTTCTATTTTGCATCGTTATTTTTAAACACTGTATAAGCTCCATATAATGAACCCTAGAGTCTCACATAAGTGCCCCCATTGTGATGCAGAGAAAGATCAAACATATGATGGTTGAATGTAAAATGCGGACCTAACCTTTGGTTACAGACTTTCCAGGTTTTGCTGAAGCTGGGGTTGGTATCAGTAAGGTACACTGTGGGATTTGTGTTGCTAGAATATGGGATTTGCCCAACGCGTTTCAGGGAAATAAACTGGATTTTAGTTAGGTCATGCCTCCTAATGGGCCACAAGCAGATGTTGGTATTGTGGAAGGTTGATAAACCACCAGAGTTTAATAATTGTTTTTTTTTTATATGATTGAAACATTTGAAATGTATGTTGTATAGTTGTCTCTATTTCAATAGTAACAACCGATAAGGATATCAGTAAAGGAATAGTAGAGGGTGACAGGCAGGATGGATGTGCAGTGACAGACCTGGGGGAGGAGAGGGAGACACAGGAATAGCAGAGTATTTCCACTCACCACAGCCACCACCACACCGAGGACAGTAATCAGGAAAAACGGCACTAGCACGAGGCCTCCCATGGAGTCAGCGGGCAAATTAGTTGATCCCGAGTCCGTGGAGTTACTCATGGCTGCAGTGAGGGGGGCATGGGAGGTGCAGTGCCAGAGGCGTCAATCTAATTCAGAGAGCGAATCAGCCGAGCTGACAATCTAATGCAGACACAATGCAGAGAGCGAATCAGCCGAGCTGACAATCTGATGCAGACACAATCTAATACAGAGAGGAGCAGCAGATCTGACAATAATACAGAGACGAGCAGCAGATATGACAATCTAATACAGACACAATACAGAGAGAAGCAGCAGAGCTGAAAATCTAATAGACACAATACATAGAGGACAGAATAATGCAGAGAATAGCAGCACAGTTGACAATCGAATGCAGACAATACAGAGAGAAAAGCAGCAGAGCTGACAATCTAATGCAGACAGAATAGAGAGGAGCAACAGAGCTGACAATCTAATGCAGACAGAATACAGAGAGGAGCAGCAGAGCTGACAATCTAATGCAGATAGAATAGAGAGAGGAGCAGCAGACGTGACAATCACCTGCAGTTCTCTTCTCGGTCCGCTCGGAACCCGGAAATGATAGTCAGAGAGCAAGATGGAAGCAGCCAATGGGGAGGTGGAAAAGGCGTGGCCTGATGTATGCGGAAGTGAGGGAGAGGAGGTTACTATGGAAATAGAGACCATTATACAACATAGATTTCATGAAGATATATATATAAATATATATGTACGTACGTACGTACATACACGTGTATTTGTGTATGTATACATATTAATCTATATGGGTCAGTGTGTGTGTGTGTACGTGTACACAGCTGTCAATATATATACACGTCAAGTGTGCATATGTAGTTTATGTAACCGTTTAGTGCCTAGGCATGTGTATTTTTACATATACGTGTTGTGTGTGTGTGTGTATATATATATGTGTATATATATATACATATATATATATACACACACACACACGTGTCTGGCTGTAAATATCTGTGTACATGTTTAAATATATAGATGAGTGTTTGTCTGCTAGTGTGGTGGGAGAGTTCTAGACATATACATGAGATTTGGGTATAGGTTATGTTTATGTGTGTAGTTGAAATTGTGTAGGTATATGTATAGTGCTGTGTGTGCAGTATGTATGAAAAAATATATATATATATATCTCTTTGAAAGCAGCACCACACTGAAAAATAGTACCTGCCTGGATGCAAACTGCATAAAAGGAGATAATAGATAAGTTTAAAACCGGCACTCCAGGAATTGTAACTAAAGCAAATAAATCTTTATTGGTTGACGTTTCGGTTCTCCAAGGAAACTTTTTGAAGATAACCAGCCGTTAGTAAAACAAACCTTAAAAACCCTTACCCCAGACACTGAAGAAAAAAGTGGGGGCTCTTTTCAAACAGCTGGCCCTCACCTTGTGCTGGTTGCTAGGCAATCAACCCTAAAGTTGCATCCATACAGCCTTTGTCTGCGCGGAGGCGCGTGCGTGACGTCAACCGCATGAAGCGGGTGCGTTTTCAGGACATGGTAGACGCGCCATCAAAGGGCGCTCCTGACCTGCCCGTCGCGCCGAGAAATCAGTTTCAACCGATTCTTCGTGCAACATGCGCCCCCTCCTGCCTGTGCGGTCTATGGGCGCGATCAATGCCTTAAGGCAATGTGATCGCGCCAAATGGGACGCCTCCGAGCCGTCTTCGGCAGCATGGACAACACCTAACATGAACACGCAGGGAAGCGCTCCCGTGAGCCTGGCAACAGATCCAGCCATGTTGTATTAAAAGAGAAGAATCCCTATCGCGCAGACTCTCCCTCTACTCCAGGAAACGGGTAATGGGTCTTGTAGACAAAAACACCTTGCAGCGTGTCGAATGTGCGCTACGCTTGCTCAAAGGTGACCCCCTTGATAAATCACATACGTACAAATCGTGTTGAGGTATTGTTGCCTTAGCATGTCACATCATCCCGTTCGTGCATTACACCGCTTTGACGCGGCTTGTGCCCTCGTTGCTTTTAGTTGTGGTCCGGGGAGCCGATGTACCAAGTCCTACCTGCATTCCATCTACGAAGGCATTCCTTTCTGGTTCTTCAGCTGAGCGCATTTTTATTATTTTAAATGTAAGTTCCTGATACTCGTTGTGTGTTTTAATATACCTATTTGGATACTCACCACTGGTGCACTTTGTCTTCCTTTGTGTGTGTGTATATATATATATATATATATTCTGTTTACAGATATAGGCAGGCCTCGCTCTGTGTATACAAACGCTGGTTATACAGGATCATTGCCCTGGGTCTGAACATAGGACACGCCCAGGTGAAAGGTCAGACTGTGATACGCAGTGCCATCTGCACGGGCACAGTATACAGCTGCCATTCGCTCTAGATGGAATTTAGTCTCTTTGGATCAGTGACTTCTCCTATAGCTCCAGTTCATATTGACATCACCCTCACTCTTCCCCATCACCCTAGTCCCTATTGAAATCCCTTTTCTTCACCCATTTCCAAACTTCACCAACAAATGCGAAAGCACAAGAGCAGGAAGTGCTGTACATTCTGTGGGACTCAAGACTTTTTGGGGTTGAATTTGAAAACCTATTAAACATCTCATACCAGGAGACACACTAAACCCAGCAGCGGATGGTGTTATAGCGGAGAGCCCTCACTTTACTAGAAAGTCTATGTCTTCTTATATAAGACTGGGGATTTAACCGCTTTGCATCACACTCTCCTCTTGCAGTGAAGGAGTTAATAATGCCAAGTAATCCTTGCATTGATATTAGGACAGAGGGCATTGAGATTTCTGGTTAGAAATGGGGACACAGGATTTATAATCCATATTAATACACATTATAAAAAGCAATAAGGCAAAACAGCTCATGAATTATTTAACGTGCTGAGTGATGTGGAGGAGCCAAGAGGGGACCCGGCTCACATGGGCCAATCAGACAGCAACTGGGGGACAGGCAGTGACCAAGCACAGAATGGGTGAGGTAGGTGTCTAGGCATGGAATATTCTTATACTAAGCCCTCAGAAATGAACACACCACACTGTATAATGATGAGTATTTCTATAGACTGATAATAAACATGTTGTGCTGTATAATGGTAATGAGTATCTCTGCACACTGATAATAAACATGCTGCAGAGTATTTGTATACTGATAATAAATATGCTGCACTGGATGATGCAGAGTATTTCTATACACTAATTAACACGCTGAGCTGTATAATGATGCCAATTATCTCTATACACTGATAATTAACACAATGTGCAGGTATATAATGCTGAGTATCTATACAATAATGAACATGTCGTGCGGTTTAATTATGCAGTGTCTTTATACACTGATTATAAACAAGCTGCACTGTATGTATCTGCACTGACAATAAACACACCTAACACTGTATAATGATTAATATCTATACACTGGCAATGAACACACATCACTGTATAATTATGCAGAGTATATCTATACACTTCATTATGAAAACACTGCGCTGTATAATGGTATGGAGTATCTCTACACACTAACAATGAACAGCCACATGATGAGAAGTATCTCTACCCCGTTTCACACACACCTTATAATGCCACGTATCTCTACACATGGATAATAAACACGCAGAGCTGTATACTCTGCACTGCTTTATACTGCAGCCTGTTAACTCTCCCAATAATGTCTTAATTGTCCCAAATTAATTTTCCACAATCCAGTGTGTGTGGGCAATTATTTTAAGATGAACCGAAATAACCTTTCAGTCAGTGGGTTCCTTACAATTAACACCACAGCAGGAAGTTTGTCCAGCCCTAAGACAGGCAGCAGGGAGATGACATGGTGGCAGCAGTAGCATATACATGCAGAGCAATGGCTCTAGTCTCTGTGCTGCTGACACTGTAGGTATGCAGAGGTGTGGCGGTGGCGTGTGTAAAGTGAAGGCTTTGTGTCTGCAGACAATGGATGTATGATGGCAGGAGCGTGCCTTTGTGTACCTGTATCACTAGATGTTATGTCTTTAGGAAGTGTCAGCATTGTGTCAATAGGGCAGGGGAGTGTCCACCTATCTAGGCTCCATGCATCAATAGTGTATATGTATGTGCACGTATATGTATCTGTAGCTAGATGGTATACCTTCCAAGGAACTAAGTAGTGGTTAGGTGTAGCCAGATGGTACCTGTACAAGTTTGTAATTGTGTCTCGGTGAGCATCAAATTGTATGTTATCAGCAGACGAATGTCAACAGATAAAACCAGCGCAGATCACAAAAAGCCATCAGTGTTACCAGATTAAATTGTCACAGTTTGTGTTCATGTCACACGACAAGTGACAGCAAAGGAAGGGGGGGGGGGGTAAAGGGAGTCACAGCGTGTCAATGTCACAAGGGAGGTTGGAGAGGGTTACAGAGGAAGGTGACAGAATGTGTATGTCACAAAGTAGGTGATAGCGAGGGAGAGCTGTGAGGAAGTCACAGCAAGTGTGTGCCAGTAGGGAGGTTACAACATGTGCATGTCACAAGGCAGGTAACAGCAAAGGAAAAAGCACCTGTGTAATGAGACAGATGACAGCATGGCTGTGTCGCTGAAAGGTGACACCGAGAGAGGGAAAGTGGGGAGTCAGAGTCTGCATATCACCAAGAGGTGACAGGGGAGTCACAGCATGTCACAGGTATGTGACCAAGTACGTTACAGGGGGATATGACATCAAGTGTCATGGGGAAGTGGGGGGGGGGGGGGGGGGAGTCACAGGGATGTGACTAAGTCCATGTCACAAGGAGGTGACAGCAAGGAACGGGAAGTCACAGCATGCACAATCCACTTCTCTCCAAAACACATCTTCAAGGAGCCTGGGGCTGTTTATCGCTCTGTGTGAGGCTCTGCCCCTGATAAGGAGGGGGGGGGGGGGGGGGAGATACAAGTCCATGTGGGCTGGGGACGGGTGGTCATCTGACATCAGGCAGTGGGTTCTGGCTGGGCAAGGGGATTGCCCCGTTGCTGGGCTGAAAGCTTTGCCTTAGGCTCTGGAAGTACGAGGCCTGCACCGGCTTGTGGTCCTGCAGAGCTCGCACGGCGTCCTCAATGCTGAACCAGCGGCGCTTCCGTCCTGCGAGTGGGGGGACTGCAATCATGTCATAGTAAGGTCACAGTCACGATCTCCCACCCATTTCCCCCCTCCCATCATAGCTGCCCTCTTCACCCCCAAACTACCTCCTCACCTGTCCCTGTTAATGACACTCTTCCCTCCAGCCCCTGGCTTGTGTCATCCGGGGCAATTACTACAATGCAGACCCTGCCACCCCCACCCCTCCCCCCAACCCCATACGTACCGATACTGAGTGAATCTTCCCAGTCTTCCAGCACCTCCGTGACTATCAAGACGTAAACAAAGGTTCTATGTTTCCGATCAGAGTTCTACAGGAAGAAAGGGGGACAGAGGGTGAGGGGGAAGCGGTGAGAGAAGGGAGGCCCAAATCCCACCTTCCCTTCCTCAAAAACATCCATTTACAGAACACTATTTTGCACCCTTTCTTTTTCTTCTATGGACGCAACTGTAATTTTCCCCTTACACGCTGATCTATGATGTTCAAACATCGTCTGGGGTATGCCCTGTAACAGGGCCTTTTATAAAAGTCTTGAAGACCTAGCCGTGGGTGGCCACAATGATTTAACAGCAGGCCTGGAGTACGTGAGCACTTTCACTGTGCCCAAACACAATAAATGGGACCCACACTAACGTACCTCAAACACCCCGAGCAGACGTCCCAACGTGCCTTTAACACCAGCCTGTGGGATGAAAGGACAGAAAGATTACAGCTGCAAGAGTTGGGCAATCTAAAACAATTACAATATATAATATTCAAAGGATATATAATTAACTATACTTATCACAATAAAATATATGTTCAAAAAAAATATTACATTTTTGTTTGATGTTACAAAAAAAGAATCAATTTGGAAGGTACTTAGTTTCAACATTTATTATACATATAAGGTGTTTTATATATTTTAAAATATACATTTCTTTTAAAACATCCTTACTTCCACCAAATACTGAACATGGGGGTATGGATGGAAATAACAGGAAGGGGCCAAACCGATTGTCCGGGGGAAGACAATGGGCCCTAGGATCCCATCTATGAGGCTGTGGTATCATAAACTGCATGTAACCAGCTGTCCCTAAAAACAATGACCCCCCATTGTTTAAATATTAACTTATTTATTACTACCACATCAGTATATTGTCCAACCCTAAGAGAGAGCATGACTGCACTTCATCATCCTGTTAAAAACACTATTGAAATGCCTTTCACTGCCTCTGTACGGAAGTACCTAGGCTTGCCCTGTTGCCTCAAGTCCCTACAGCAATGCCCTTGGCTTTCCCCTGTATCCCCCAAGTTCCTTTGAAAGTGCAGTTCCCATGCCATATAGTCCCAAGTCCCTATAGAAGTGCCATTCACTTCCCCTGTAGCCCCCGTTCTTATCAAAATATCCTTTACCTCCCCTCTTTATTTTACGCTATACCAATCTTCGTTACTCCCCTATAAATCGCAGTCATCACAGAAATCCCCTCTAGGACAAGTGCTACCTGGAAGTAAAATTAAACCTCAATTAGCACCGACTGTCTTGGTGTTTTAGTCTGTACTCTTCCCAGAATCGACCATTGTTATAGAAAGGAGACTGAGCCTCACAGATCATCTAGTATCACTTGCCACTGCCTATACTGATGTCCTTCTTTGTACCCTTCAAAAAATAAAGAAGCCCAAAGCTACATCCAATATGACAAAAATACACAGTGACATAACCATATATAACTATATATATATAACTATATATATATATATATAACTATATATATATATATAACTATATATATAACTATATATATATATATCTCTTGAAAAAGGCTCAATTATTTAACCCTTTGGCCATACATATGGTAGTTTGGGGGGTTTATCAGACCTTGCTGAGAATCTGTATGTTTATTAACTTTGTCCAGCTGGTTTGGAGGTTAGTGGGGGCCACCCAGGGTTTAAGCTTGCCCCTCTCCACTCTCCAAGTAAGCAGTTTTTTTACATGCAGCTGGTTGGGACAGATCCAATGCGATCATTCTTCCTCTAATTATAAAGGTAAATAAGAATTGTAATCAGTTAGTGTTAGGACCTGCACATTTGGACATGCCTTGCAGGCTTAAAATGCTTTTGGCCAAAGGGTTTACCTAAATGACCCTTTTTTAAAAGATATATAGGTATTTCACTGTGTATTTTTGTCATATTGGATGTAGCTTTGGGCTTCTTTGTTTTTTTGTTGTATACATTTAGCCACGTCCAGTAGCACTCCAAATGAGAATATATATATATATATATATATATATATATATATATATACACATATACATACACACACATATATAAACTTCCTGTGAATCTGTGTGTTTATCTACTTTGTACCCTTCCCAGAATCCTCTACAACTGGAAACAGAGCCCAATGGGCCACTTGTCCTGCCTCGTCATTCCCAATCCCAAGCATGCTCTGTACCCTGAATTTTCTAGTGTTCTAGACAGAAGACCAAGCCTTATAAATCTGGTCTCACACCTGATACCCAAATGTGTAGTTACCCAGAATCCTTTACCGCTGGTAAGAGCCTATTGGATCATTAGCACTGTCCAACTTGGATAATTTGCTGCTACTGGTAGGCGACTAGAAGCAGCATACTCAATGCCCTGGCTGGTATACAGGACTTGCCTGTATACAAAGATGCACCCAGTGGCTCCTACCTCCTCGCACACCTCCCGTGCAGCGGCCGTACTGGGCTCCTCCTCTGGCTCTAGCCCCCCTCCCGGCACAATCCAGCGATCTTGATATCGGCTGCTGCTCACTAACAGCACCTGGGAAGGGGTAGCAAGAGACAACTGTGCTGCTGGGGGCGCAGGATATCCCAGATCATTAACCACCCACCCAAATACACAGCAGTCAAGCTATCAGGTGGTGAAGTACAATGTGTTATTGGCTGATATTTGCCTTACAGAGCATGGATAATCACATCCACAGAGAAGTTCAGATGAATGGGAGAATGTACCTTAGCAGTGTATGAAAAACAGCACATAATGTGGTTGGTTATTTTTTTTTTCCTTACTGTAAATTAACATTTCTACAGTGTAATCCCACCATATTCATATAAAACCAATTGGCATGAATACATCATGTCTGCAGTGAGAAAAGTTCAGCAGAATGGCACAATTGTTCACGATAATTTATTGAAAACCGCACATAAAGCAGTATAGTGTGTTTTCGGCTGTTTTTTGCCTTACTTTATTTACAGTACAATCCCACAACACTGATGTTACAGTGAAACAAGGATACTTCATATGCTTGACCGACTCCATTAAGATATTGGTTAAATAGTTTGACCAACTTTTTGTGACAGCCGGATAGCTTGACTGCTGATCATAAATGCATCTGAAAACTTTATAGAGACATGACAGACACACAATGCTGTGGTATACAGTACATGCATGCTTTACGCACCGCTGTGAGAAATATATATATATATATATATATATATATATATATATATATATATATATATATATACACACAACATGTTTCTAATTAATATGTGGAGTCACACAGACAATCACATTGTACCATATACACACACAGTTCTCGTCATCATATATATATATATGTGCGATCACTGTATACTACGGCATATGCAGTCGGTCACACACACCTCATCCTCAGCCGCACTCCGGAAGCACAGACAGGCAGCCCGTTTCTTGAATCCGTCCTCGTCGTACGTCCGGGTCTGGCTGCACTTCAGCTTCATCATTCTCCTCCTCCTCGTCCGTCACTTCCGCTTCCGGTAACCACCGCAAGCCTCGCGCCCCTGCCGCCATCCCGCGCGCTCAGCGCCACGTAAGCTACGCAATGAGTGAGGGACCCTGGCACAGGGGGTTGGAGCGTAAGGGCAAAGCTCCCAACGCGGATTTACGCCGTTTACGTTGCTCTATTAACTGGAGTTACTTCAACACAGCTTCCGACGTCACACAAAACACCCGCTGCTTAAATACATAACTTTACGTGACCATCACAGTCTAGCAACATTCTTATTAAGCTACAGGTTAAATATCAATACATTAATGTATTATAACAAACACAAATGAGGGTAAAAATCACTATATTGCTAAACAGTGTCTGTGAAACTCCTGTGCTGTGTACTATATATCTCCATACAGACAAACCTCTATGAAGGGGGCGTTATTCTACGGCTAACCACTTTATTTATATACTAATTGTTACAAATTCGTTATTATATTATGCAGATTCATATTTAGTCAAAAATGACATTTTGTATTAGGACTATACAATGAAGAGCGTTAATCATATTCCCCATAATATTTTAAAGGCATTTAATAGTACAAGTAATAAAAAAAAAAAAGTATATTGTGAATTTTGACTTTCCTATTTTAAACTGATCTTTTTAATTAGACAATACTTTGACAAACTTGTATGAGATGTGTGTTTTAATCATACTATTTTACTTCTTCCCATTTGCTTTTGTATTTAATTTGTATTATATTTCAGAACTTATATTTTGCATTTGAACTCTTTAAACTACATATCAAAATAATTCACTCATTAAATATCTAATGTTGTTCCCATTTTAAACAATTTCAATATTGTATTTCTCACTGTATATTTAACATTTGCAATGTCTCTAGTTTGGCTCCACTTATATTTAATATGACAGCACAGAGGCAGCTGCACTGGTAGCCGCAGCCACTCAGAAGCGATGGTAGAATTAATGAAGCAGGAGACGTCACTGTCCCAAAAAGATTTTTATTATACAGAGGGCAATAATCCAGGTTACTGGGGCGGCTGCTGCGCACGACCACGTCCGAATCCTCCTCTCTGCAAGAGAACGTGACAGGTGTCACCAACCACCTGATCTCTGTATTGTGTGTAATTAGATTGTCAGCCCACCTACAGTATTTGTGTCACCCCTGCTGCTCCTTCCCCACCTTTAGTATTTGACAGGCATGCCGCCCTTCCCACACCTGTAGTAGTGTCAGACCAGCTTGTCATCCCCCACCTGTAGTATCACTCCTGCTGCTCAACCCACCCGTAGTATTAGTGTCAGCCCAGCTTTTCCTCCCCCACTTGTAGTTACATAGTAGATAAGGGTGAAGTTCAACCTATGCTAAATTTACTTGTTTGGTATATCCCTGTATACCGTTCCTTTCTAAAAAGATGTCCAACTTTTTTTGGACAGATCTAGTTTATCTGCCGTCAGTCTCCATGGGTAATAAATTCCACATTTAACTGCGCTTACTGTAAGGAACCATTTCCTTTGTTGCTGGGGAAATCTTATTTCCTTCAACCTTAAGGCGCCGCCCCAGTGGCCACAGCTGCACACGCGGCGGAGCATCTGGCGGCGCGTGCATCGGTTTCAGCCGTAGACCACAGGATTGGAATGGAGAGCAGGAGATCCGACGGGGGGGGGGGGGCACGTTCATGACGTCACGCGGCTGATTCGACCTCATTGGCTGAACCGCCGCCGTGATGTGGTCAATGCTCACCCGCTGCCCAAAAAGCTTGTCTTTTGGCCCAGGCGGTCACACATTGCGGCCTGTGTGCACACTCACACAGACTGGGGCCTGCCACAGAGGGCTGTGCTTTATGTGCAGCGCGCACATCGTCGCACGCGCTGCCGTGGCCACTGGGGACCTAGCCTAAGGGATGATCCAGTGTGGTTTGTCCTGCTCTTGGGAAGAATAGTTCTTTTGAAAGCTCCTTGTAGTTATCATAACCCCTGTTAGGACATGTCTTTTCTAATGTACAAAAATCTAATTTAGCGAGCCTCTCTTCATAAATCAAATTATCCATCCCCTTTATTAAGTTTGGTGGCCCTTCTCTGCACTTTCTAGTTACATAATATTTTATGGAGTGGTGCCCAAAATTGAACTCCATATTCTCGGTGTTGTCTTACCAATACTTTATAAAAAGGGGCATATTTATGTTTACTTCCATCCATTGCCCGTTTAACACAAGCAAAGATCTTGTCTGCCTTTACACCTACTTTGGGCACTATTGCCAAGCCCGCTGTCTACAAGCACTCCTAAATCCTTCTCCATCAAGGATTCTCCTAATTTATCCCCTGATGCTCCTCCCCTCACATGTAGTATTAGCGCAAGGCCTGCTGCTCCCACTTCCTGTAGTATTAGTGCAAGGTCTGCTGCTCCCACTTCCTGTAGTATTAGTGCAAGGTCTGCTGCTCCCACTTCCTGTAGTATTAGTGCAAGGTCTGCTGCTCCCACTTCCTGTAGTATTAGTGCAAGGCCTGCTACTCCCACTTCCTGTAGTATTAGTGCAAGGCCTGCTACTCCCACTTCCTGTAGTATTAGTGCAAGGCCTGCTACTCCCACTTCCTGTAGTATTAGTGCAAGGCCTGCTACTCCCACTTCCTGTAGTATTAGTGCAAGGCCCGCTGCTCCTCCCCCACCGATAGTACTAGATCAAGAGTGTCCAACCCCAGTCCTCAAGTGCCACCAACAGGTCAGGGTTTCAGAATATCCCTGCTTCAGCACAGATGGCTCAATTAATTGGTGTTGGACACCTATAGCACTAGATTGTCAGTACAGCTGCTTCACTCCCTGTAATGTATTATATGGTCAGCCCTACATGCTCCTCACTGTATTGTATCACTTACAAACTGGAATTCTGTTGCTGCTCCAGCCCCAGCCTCTGCCTTCTTATCAGCTCCGGCTGCAAAAGAGAATTGTATTCAAGCACACTACATTCTATCTGTGGCTCATAAATGTCCACCATTGGCTTACAAACACGCGCTTCACAACCCAGCGCAGATCACTGGGATCCTTGCTGCGTTGTCCCTCTCTTTCTCCCCCCCCCCCCCCCCCCCCCCCATGTTGCCAACCAGAAGGGCAAGTAATTTCACTAGTGGTGGTACCCAAGATGCTCTGCACATCCCCCGCCCTGCAGATTACTTACGAGGAGCAGCGCTGCGTCTGTAAGTGTCTCTATCTGCCTCTCCGCGGGACAGCCGGGCTGGGCGCTCGCCCTCCAAACCTGCAACATACAATATATTATGGGGTATATCCACATTTACAAACCAACTAATACATGCGCATGCCGTTCAAATCATATAAATACGTGCAGGCGTTAGCCCAACTAAATAGGGGTGTACACACACACACACAAAAAAGAATTAAAGTTCCCACAATACCACACTACCAGTTGATAGTGTACGGCAGTGTTTTCCAACCCCAGTCCTCAGGGATCCCCAACAGGTCAGGCCTTAAGGATATCCCTGCTCCAGCACAGGTGGGTCACTCAAAATGACTGAGCCGCTGATTGACCCACCTGTGCTGGAGCAGGAATATCCTTAAGACCTGACCTGTTGGGGTTCCCTGAGGACTGGAGTTGGGAAACACTGGTGTATGGTGTCTCAAAACCATGTAATGAGTTCGCCCACTCACCCTTGGGCCGGGGTCTGCCTGTCTCGGGACGGCTCCGGCGCAGAGTTGCCGGTACAATTTCAGGGGGCAAGTGTAGGAAATCCCGCAGGTACTGGATACCCTCATTGGTCAGGTACCAGTAAAAGTGACGCCAGGCAAACTGCTCCTTCACATAGCCACGTGACTTCAGGGACTGCAATGAGAAACAACCCTATATACAGCGAAATTCTATATACATGGCCATGGAACTGTGAGGAGAGAGGTCCATATACATCCACGAGACTTCAGGCAGAGAGAACCCTACATACCCCCCACAGATCATATATCAGGAGATGGGGGGGAGAGAGATCCCTATACAGTACTCAGTATACTGAGTTCTCAAACAGGCGTAAGTGTGTGGAGGGGGGAAAGGAAACGCACGCAGGGAAGGAGGGGGGAAAGAAAGGAAACGCACGCAGGGAAGGGGGGGGGAGAGAAGGAATCGCACGCAGGGAAGGGGGGGGGGAGAAGGAATCGCACGCAGGGAAGGGGGGGGGGGGGAGAGAAGGAATCGCACGCAGGGAAGGGGGGGGGGGGAGAGAAGGAATCGCACGCAGGGAAGGGGGGGGGGAGAGAAGGAATCGCACGCAGGGAAGGGGGGGGGGGAGAGAAGGAATCGCACGCAGGGAAGGGGGGGGGGGAGAGAAGGAATCGCACGCAGGGAAGGGGGGGGGGGGAGAGAAGGAATCGCACGCAGGGAAGGGGGGGGAAGAGAAGGAATCGCACGCAGGGAAGGGGGGGAGAGAAGGAATCGCACGCAGGGAAGGGGGGGAGAAGGAATCGCACACAGGGAAGGGGGGGAGAAGGAATCGCACACAGGGAAGGGGGGGGAGAAGGAATCGCACACAGGGAAGGGGGGGGGGGGAAGAAGGAATCGCACACAGGGAAGGGGGGGGGGAAGAAGGAATCGCACACAGGGAAGGGGGGGGGGGAAGAAGGAATCGCACACAGGGAAGGGGGGGGGGGAAGAAGGAATCGCACACAGGGAAGGGGGGGGAGAGAAGGAATCGCACACAGGGAAGGGGGGAGAGAAGGAATCGCACACAGGGAAGGGGGGAGAGAAGGAATCGCACACAGGGAAGGGGGGGAGAAGGAATCGCACGCAGGGAAGGGGGGGGGAGAGAAGGAATCGCACGCAGGGAAGGGGGGGGGAGAGAAGGAATCGCACGCAGGGAAGGGGGGGGAGAGAAGGAATCGCACGCAGGGAAGGGGGGGAGAGAAGGAATCGCACGGAGGGAAGGGGGGGGAGAGAAGGAATCGCACGCAGGGAAGGGGGGGGAGAGAAGGAATCGCACACAGGGAAGGGGGGGAGAGAAGGAATCGCACACAGGGAAGGGGGGGGAGAAGGAATCGCACACAGGGAAGGGGGGGGGAAGGAATCGCACACAGGGAAGGGGGGGGGAAGGAATCGCACACAGGGAAGGGGGGGGGGAAGGAATCGCACACAGGGAAGGGGGGGGAGAGAAGGAATCGCACACAGGGAAGGGGGGGAGAGAAGGAATCGCACACAGGGAAGGGGGGGAGAGAAGGAATCGCACACAGGGAAGGGGGGGGAGAAGGAATCGCACACAGGGAAGGGGGGGAGAAGGAATCGCACACAGGGAAGGGGGGGGAGACGGAATCGCACACAGGGAAGGGGGGGGAGACGGAATCGCACACAGGGAAGGGGGGGGGGAGAAGGAATCGCACACAGGGAAGGGGGGGGGAGAAGGAATCGCACACAGGGAAGGGGGGGAGAAGGAATCGCACACAGGGAAGGGGGGGGGGGAGGGGGTACTACCTGCATGGCCTTCATGACATGGAGGTTGGGTACATTCTTGTCGGCCAGTTCCGGGTGCTTTGGCATATGGACATCCTTCTTTGCAACCATGACACCCTCTTTGAAGAGGAGTTCATAGATAGCAATGCGGTCCTTCTTGGGCATCAACATCTGAGGGGTAGAGAAAGAGTAAAATCCACTGCTAGGTGCCAAATTGAGTGCAATCCTCCTTGCTCCATGTCTAAAAGCCTAAGAATTCTGCGGGCCACAACAAAAAGGTCACCGGAATACTTTAACACCAATTTCCCCGGCAGAGATGGGCAGCAGAAATGCGACATGGGGCATACACATGCCCAGTGCCATGTGTTCCAACCTCTGCCTCATCTTGGCATAAAAACAAAGGATTGTGAAAGCTACATCCGTTGAAGAACATGGGCGTCAGAACGCCGCCCCGTTCCAGGCCCTTTCTGTGTCTGCAAGATTCAGAATCCTTGAGGCCTCTATGATGTTCACAAACTGACATTCCACCAATCCACAAGGAAGATGCGGAGCACCTTGCCCAGGACACATGGCACAAGTAGAAGCTTCATAACTATAGCACCCACACCATGATGCTCAGAGGCATCATAATAGAGCTGAAGCTTTAGGCAGAGTCCCCGCTGGCGCTGAGCTCGCGGCACTTGGCACGGTTACTTGTGTATATATGTATATGTATGTGTATATGCGCAAGTTCCGGCGCATGCACACACGCTCGGCGCTTTTGTAAATACATTTAAACTTTCCCGCTTGCTCGGATAGCCCGCAATTGCGCCCTCTCCTCCACGCCCCCCCGCCCCCTCCCACAAATTGCAAGACACCCGGCGCTCATGCTCTAAGTAGGAGCGCGCTCAACGCCAGTGGAGACTCAACCTTAGGCCAGGGCCATGGCCAAAAAGACCGTGCCGAGGTGCGCTGAGCCGTGCTGAGGGGAAACATTATCCCTATCAGCACGGCTTTAGACAGCGCTTCCGCACACTTCCGCAGGCGTGTGGAATTGCAACCGACAGGGAAATTTAAGTTTTCCCGCTGAGGGCCGGTCACGTGACTGCCAAAAGCCAATGACAGTCCGTGACGTCGGCGCCGTGATGCGCTAGCCCGCCTCCCAAGCCCGCACACTCACGCTCATGCAGGGACAAAAAAAAAACGCCTGCTTGAGCAGGGGAGCATGAGCATCAGCGCTGCTGCGCACTGTCAATGCTACCATGCCCGAGGCCTTAGGCTGCGGTGCGCTGACCGCGCTCATGCTTAAGAGCAGTGACGTCACCAGCACTCTAAGCATGAGCGCCGGGTGTCCTTGCTATTCAGCAAGCGCGCGCGCGGGGGGCGTTGCGGGCAAGTTGAGCGCGCTGGAAAGTTAACATATTTTGTTTACTCAAGTGCCAAGCTTGAGTGAGCGTGCCTGCCCGCGCAGGGTACTTGGCCATATACATTTATGTAACTAAAAGCGGCAAGCACCTCGCGCTCAGTGCGGTCATCAGCCTTAAAAGGTCACCTGCAAATGTAATTACTATTATATATCAACCATGTTGCAGCAGAACTACATTAACCAGAATGCCCTGAAGTGGGATTCCAAGGCAGTACAAAGGCAAAGCATGCTTTATGTCCCATGGCTGTTGAGCAGCTCAATTGCCAATTCAACACTTTCTACAGGGCCTTGTCCACATGTTAAATGTTTTTACCAGGAAATACATTGAGGCGTTACCTCTCGTAGTCAGAACATACCTTCAAGTATGTCCTGGGCAGAGTTATGGCAATACATGGCTACATTAAATGAACCGAGGTTATACATTCAATTCCCAGAACTCTCAGCGCATGGCAGACACCTTCTAAACAAGGATTGGGACTACAAATCCAAATTAACCCGATTAAAAAAGCACAAAGATCAGGCAGAGAAGGCCGCAGGGGTACGTCGGGACATGTAGACCGTTCGGCCGGTTGCAGTAATCAAATACGAAACAAGACCACCGCGAGCTTCTCTGCTCCCTACCAATCTTCCACACACCAACAAGTAGCCGATTGAAGAGAACCTCCGCTTTCTCAACCTTTACAACAGGGGCAGCGTTACAACAGAGCCCGGTGGGCCTAATCAACCCCATCCAGGCAGTTATGGACCACCAACGGCTAAAATAAACCCCGCCGCCAGGTGATAATGGGTGCCCCTGCTATCCCTATTCCTCAGAGGACCGGGGCTGGACGGATGGCTGAAATATCCATCGGATACCGGGACCGCTGCAGCGCACTCACCTCTGCAGCTTCTACAGCGGCCTGAGCAGGAAAGGAAAGAGCATGCGCAGAGCAGCTGGAGGTCCCCACTCCAGTCAGGACCCGATCATAGGTGTCTATTGCAGCGCCTGATTGGAGACTAATTATCATACAGTGCCTTATTTATTTTATGTTATTTTTTAAATCTTTATTTTATATATACACACACATTTATATAAATAAATAATTCCATTGTAAAAAATATATATATATATTTTTTTAACGGATTTATTAATGTATTTGTTTTTTCCGTTATTTTTTATTGCTGTGTAAGTTATTTTTTTATTTTCAAGGGATTTTATTTATACAGAAATAAAAGAATACAGACAGTCTGACATTAGATTACAGACATATCAAACATAACAAGGTGAATGATGAAACTATAATAACATCTCGTAACTAAAATAAGTAAATTAAATACAAAGATGATCATCTAAAATTAAATTATAAGAGAACAAAATCATACCTTTTATCTTATCTCATAAAAGTGGTTAATTAGGCCTAGATCCCCCTGACTTCTACTGCCAATTGGACCCTTCAAATATCTTTAAGATGTCCCCTCTCTGCTGTGAAGGTATAGAGTCCAAATATAAATATATATAGCATTTATTGATAGACTTGATAGACTCTTTATATCAGTAAAATGCTTCCCTATATGGAGATTATTTCCCCTTTTAGATCTTCTATAAGGGGAGTTACAAAAAATTGTCTTCAAATTGTTTTTTTTTTGGCTAACGTTTCTATGACTATTAGCATTAAGAGCAATCTTTCCTCTTTTTGTTCCCCACCCCCCATTCTGCATAATTACCAAATAATAGTTGTTTATAGTTTAATGCTAATGTTGTTATACTTGGCGTTCACGTGCTCTCACACATCTCACCAGATTTTGCAATATACTGATCCAACATTATTCCCGTCCTTGTAGAGATTAGACCCATTATATCTCACAACATTGGATTTGTCCACAGGACTGGTATCAAGCAACATTCGGTGGCCCCCCGACGCAGTGGATCTCACCGCCATTGTTAAACGCCGAGCAGTGTTTTTTTTAACAACTCTATTGCCCATTTACTTGTATTATTTTTTGGATGATTCAAATTATTTTAACTAATTCACTAAGCGCTATACAACTCCTCATAGAGCATATACAAATCTACATTTATACTATACTCACCATAGTGATGTTGGCACATCCCTGAGTCCTATATTGACCTTACACAATTGATCTAAGAGTGCATGCTAATTGGGTTTCTTTACTCCCCCTACTTGGTGGGGAGAGGACGACGACGACCTTCTTCTGTTTGCTGAGATCTGTCCTTTTTTGTCAGACTGCCATTTTAGGGCTGTTCTATAGAGGGCGCGCTTGCTGCGCCGTGCGCGCGCGTGGCAGTTATAGTTGGCTGTGGTTAGTCAGCATTCCTATAATAGGACCGCGCGCGCACGGCAGTGAGCATGGAGGCGGCCGACAGGGGAACATGGGGAAAATAAAGATTTTGCGCCGTTACCGCAGCTAAAATGTATGTATATGTATGTGTGTATGTATGTATGTGTGTGTATATATATATATATATATATGATGTTAATAAATATTTTATTTACCAACGTTTTTATTTATTACTAGCTGATATACCTGGTGTTGCCCGGGATGCAATTGTCCTGCTCCCCCTGTCTCCGCTCCCCCCTCTCTTTCTCCCCCGTTCACAGCAATCCGGTCCTCCCCCTGCACATGAATGTGACCCCCCCCTTCACAGCTCCACCCCCCCCCCTTCACAGCTCTGTTCCCCCTCACACACAAACACACACTCTCTCACACACACACAGTCACACACATGCAAGCAGAAGCAGCATCTCCTCCCCCCGTAGCTCACATGCAAAGGTCAGAAACAGCAGCTATCCTCCTCTCTGCCGACACCACGGATCAGCCTCTCTCCCCCCTCTCCTCCCCACGGTAGCCCATCTTCCCAGAGCAAGTTGTTTGCTGTGGGAGTCAGTCACTGCCTCTCCTGAATAGGATCACTAGCGAAGACTTGTCTCACGGTCATTCTCGTCGCCCTTGTGTGACGAAACGCGTAGGGTTGGTGACGTCATTGCGTTCTGGGTGTGTGTACACGGAGTCCTGGGCGTCCCTGCGATCCAGCTAGCTGCATTTCAAAGTGCTGGCAACTGTTCCATGATAAAGCAGAGGACGTGGAGGCACTGATTGAGTTTTTTGGCGCCAACTCTTGACAGGAGCTGGTGGTGGCTACAAGCTGTGCAGATGTACCCTGCCTACTTAGGACCCCCCCTCACCCTCGCAGATGACTACACAGAGATTTCTCTCCCACGTATGGTTGCTTTTTGAGGGGAGAGCCAGGGGCAGCAGTGAGTGCGGGCGGCCAGGCGGAACCCCTGGGACTGCTCCACGGAGCCCTGGCGGAGACTGGCTGTGTATATAATGACGTCACCCTGCCTTGCACTCAGAGACCACGAGAGCCAAGGCCCGCCCTGTAGTCAGGCAACGAGAGCCAATGACAGCCAAGGCCCGTTCCGCAGTCAGCCAATGGGAGAGCTTGACAGCCAATGAGAGCGCGCACAAACAAACCCACAAACAGATTTTGACTTTTATATATATATTATATATAGATTAAAGTATGGTTCATAGGGTATTATACTGTATGTATAAAAATCCATGCAGTCAGCCTAAGCATTTGCATAGGAGCCAGGATATCTCCCTAACCATCTGGCCTCAAAGGGGACCCAGGATGTCAGAGCCGTTTCCTCTGCCCTTCCTTGCTACCAAATGGCCCAACAGCCATTTTGGTTCCCTCAGACTCTGCGGAGCCTTCCCCGCACATAGCCATGCCCCTTTCCCTGACATCATCAGCCAGATGAGCCCTGTTCTGATTGACTGGTGAGAAATATTCTCATGCTTTGAGTCCATGTTAAAACATAGGACACGGTAATCTATAAAGGGGCCTACCGCACTCAGAGTGTCTCCAGATTCTAAGCAGTGTGTCCAGCAAGTAAATTCCAGTACTCTGGGGAGAGGTGGCGTCTGGAACTGCAGATTGATTTTAGTTTCAAGGCATTGCGGGCTAAGTCCCGGTCAGGGGAAAATCCTTATTTAAGATTCCCTGCAACTAGGAAAGTCTAGCTTTTAACCCCAGTTCCCAAGTAAGCATGTCTTTTTGCCTGTAGTTTGTGTTCCACTGTGTGTATGACTATTTAAGTGAATAACACACATTACCAGCTAGCTCAAACTCTTACACCCACCACATCATGAATATATATTTAAGTCAACAAGAGAGCTACTGAGCGTGGCAATTGTATATAACAAGAGACAGGGGGTGCCCAATGTTACATCCCATTGACAAAACATATATGGTAAAAAGTATAAAGTAAAATACTTCAATAATAATAAATACTTGGTTATTTAGTTAACCCTTTGGCCAAAGCGTCATAAGCCTGTATACCAAAGCCAAGGTATAACCAAATTAATGCATGTCCTGGGGTGGGAGTTTGAGCTAGCTGGGAATGTGTGTTAATCAATTTCTGACTGGTAGCAGTTGTTTGGATGCTGGTGGCACCTCCCCCAGAACTCACTCCTCACCTTTTTAACTTGGGAGGTCTTTTTCATTTGCTGCAAGCACAGGACCTATGATAGTTCTTCCCCTCTTACAGAGGTAAAAGGAAGTGTTCAGTGTAGTGTAGGACCTGCATTAATTTGGTTATACCTTGGCGTTGGTATGCAGGCTTATGACGCTTTGGCCAAAGGGTTAACTAAATAACCAAGTATTTATTATTATTGAAGTATTTTACTTTATACTTTTTACCATATATGTTTTGTCAATGGGATGTAGCATTGGGCACCCTGTCTCTTGTTATATTTAAGTGAATAAACTACAATTTATTAAATTACCTGTTTTGCTCAATGAATGATTCTGGTTTAAAAAAGGTGTAAACTGCCTGGTCTCCCGTGCAGGGGCCCAGTCGAAACTGCAGTCCTGGGTCCCAGGACATCCGTCGGCAGCCTGACTAGAGGTGTAGGATATATATATATAGTCAGATAAGGCAGTTGGCACTCCAATAGGTGCTGGTAAGCCACAGGTGCACGTCCCATATAGAGAATGTAGTTATACGTTACCGTTCCAAGGATTGGTAAACAAGAGACAGCACTCAATGTTGAAAATCAATACACTTTGATTTTCAACATTGAGTGCTGTCTCTTGTTTACCAATCCTTGGAACGGTAACGTATAACTATATATATATATATATATATATATATACACACACACACACACACACACACACACACACACATACATATACATATACACACACACACACAAATGATATGCTGGCTAATACTGTTTGGTTTAGTATATTTCTAAGCAATGGGACATTCGTATTTGACACTTGATGAACTGGACGTGCTGCTGCTGCATCATGTTCCTCTGCTGACATCAAATACCAGACGGAGTCTGCACTAAAGCAACAATGCGTGCCGATAGTCAGGGTTTTCAGCATTTTCTCTTTCTGCGCTTTCCAAAGCTGCATTTATTTTTTCAATCTGAAGCTTCATTCAGGATATATATACGCGTTTGCAATATTAAGCGTCCTGGAGGTTAAAATAAGATCTCCCCCGAGCTCATTGCTCTAAAGGTTACCATGGTTACCGCAGGAGCTAGAGATTAAGAAAATCGTGTTTAACACTAGAAACAGCGTTTTTTTTAAAGAGCAAGACATGTACAGGAGCAAGATGCCAGCATTATATCCACAGGGAGCATTCGAAGATGCACATAGGTCAGAGGAGCAAGCCCAGTCCACGTCACATGTGTATGACCACGGGGTATGTCTATTTTTGCTTATTTTATTATTGGGGTTATGTTCTAATAAAGCTGTTTCAAAGATTTAAATGGCGAGTGCTGCGACTATCTTTACGGTTACTGCTCAGATAACGGAGGTGATGAGTGGCAGTCAGTTAACAAGCATCAAACCCTATTCTCTACATTGCATTGGCAAGATAAAGCAAGTGCTGTTTTGTTAACAGTACTCTATGGTGAGGGTGGAAGACGGGCAGATTTGTGTAGGAGGCTGTCACGCAATGTTCTTCTGCATCTTCTTTAGAGCGCCCTGCAAGGACTTCTTCAGAAAGGTTTCGTTGGAGTTGACAGCGTTAATTAGAGGCCCAAAATGAGACGGCAGAACCTGAAGAAAACAAGACAACTCCGTTTGTATCGCTAGAACTGCCCCATGTGCCCCTATAGCAACCCCTCCTTTTAACCTCTCCTCTTACCAGGTGCTGGTTCCTAGTCATGATGGTCAGCAGCAGTTTGGAGAACTTCACAGATTTGGAGAAGTTTTCCACAGAGTGACATAGAGAGAGAAGCAGGAGGTTAAACTCTGAGCGAGACGGGACCGCCTGAGAGAGTGAGAGGAAAAGAGGAGAGAGGGGGATACATATATTTGTTATGGATACATCGCTTTGTACATTTCTGTCAGCATGTATGTCTGTCTATTTATCGATCTATCTATGCACACACACAGTCTGACCTGTCTCTCCAGCAGTGTGTGCAGGACAGTGATTGATCCCTCACAGCACGGCACCTCTAGGACAGGACTGCGGGGAGAAGAGTACACGCACGCGTTAAAAAAAAACAAACAAAAAAGTGCGTTCAAAATTATATTGTGATATGTGACAATGAAGGATGTGTTAATAATTATAAAATTTTGCAGTTAGGAAGATATTTGATTATTGCTAGGAGCATGAAGCTCAACACGTGAAAAGTGCAGCTAGTAAAAATGGTGGCTCAGAGCATCAAAGAGAATAATGGTAGAAGAACAATACCAGCGTAAAAATTTTCATGAAAAGGATTTTTAGTATATAAAAAGACATTATTTAGCACTTCTATATGTGCTGTTTTATAATGTGTCTTTTTATATTCTAAAAATCCTTTTCATGAAGATTTTGTTCTGGTATTGTTCTTCTACAGTGTAGCACGCGCACAAACAGACAAACTTACGTACCTGAAAACGAGAGACAGCTGTTCAGACTGAAGACACTCAGAGACCATCCGACAAAGAAAATCTGTGTGTGCAGAGCCTGAGACAGAATCAGAGACAGTCAGATAGACTGACAGACAACCAGATGCTTTTACAGAGAGAAAGAGGCGTAATAAAAAATTTAAAAAAATAAAATAGTCAGACAAAAACAGACACAGAAAAATGGCTCTGCCTCCTCTGGACCTGTTAGGCAGTCAGTGATGCGCATAGTTTCAGAGGATTCTAGGTACCTGTCTCTGCTCCGTGTAGTAATGGGCCTATGAGAGCGCAGCATGCAGAGCGGGCGTACTTCATACAAAACAGAGAGAGAGCGGCGAGGAGAGGGCGGGGGGCCGGCGACGAGAGTGAGAGCACCTGGGAGAGACAGCGCATGAGAGTGTGAGCAAGAGAGAGAGAGAAAGCGAGACATACAGCGAGAGAGTGATGTATGGGGAAAAAAGAGAAAGAGTGAGGGAGAAAGAGAGCGAGTCACAGAGGGTGAGAAAGTATCAGATAAGCTGTTAGAGTCAACCAACAGAAAGTTTCAGCGAGAGACAGCACTGCATTGACAGTTAACGCATGAAGTTTCTAGAGAGCTGTATCAAGAGACCACCAAGATGTAGAGCACTGCTGTCACTTACCTGTTCCAGGAAAAGGCTGTTGGCCAACGCTACGGAATGAGCATAGCTGAGATCTGGGGAGAGAGCGTTCAGGCGGCTGCAGAGCTGCAAAAGAGACTGCGGGGGGAGCTGCGAGACACCCAGCATGAAGAAGAGAGACTGCAGCTAGAGAGAAACAGGGAGTAGGAGAGAGCAACCACATGACACCCCCCACTACATCATAGTACCTCCCCTTTACACACCTGGACTGGGTCACATGACTCACACAGCCCCTGCAGATCTGCCTGAGAAGACTCATCCCATGACTGGAAGAGAGGTGTGAAACAGTTACTGTGACATCACATGGAGGCCATGCCGCCTTCATCCAACACACTGTCTCTCCCCCCTGGCCGCCCCCATCCCTTACCTCTGAATCCAGGTCACCTTGCAGAAGCTCCTTGAGCCTTGGGATGTAGACCTAAGGGAAGACCACACGAGTGTGAGAGTGGGTGGCATCCCACATGTGGGGCACAGGGGCCACTGAAACGGACATCATCCTGCATACTCAGTTCTAGAGGTCTTATTTCCAGGACATATGAGTGGTTTCCCATTGAGTGAAATGCCCTTCAGTGAAACCACCTTCCAATGAGTGAGATCGCCTTCACATGAGCAAGACCACATTTCAATCAGTGAGACTGTCCTTCCCCACACTATGGTACCTTGAGGTGCTCAGGCAGCTCCTCTCTCGCCCCCTCTTCTCCTTCCGTTCCCTCTTTCAGCTCTTCCAGAAGGGTTCCCACACTTGGGGAGTCTATGCCGAGTCCCTCAGTGCAGACCCTCTTCACATGGGGGCCTCCCTCTGCAAGAGGAAGAGTCTCACCCTCACTTGCCAACTTGCGCTTGCGTAGTAGAGTGGTGTGGGTAGGAGACGGTGTGCACCAGCCTAGTCGGGTGTCCCGCCTCCCAGGCCAGCAGAGCCCCCTGCAGAGTATCTGCAAGCTCTCTGTCACCAGTGTGCTGGGGGTGGGTGTCTGCATCTCAGTTTCAGTTAGCAGCTGCCTGCTGAGGGCGAGCAGCCAGGGGTCTGAGGAATCCCCCACCCCGCTGACAGCCCCAGCCAGGAGACGTAGGCAGGGTGTAGGCACATGGGGCATCGCGAAGCTCAGGAAGCTAAAGAGGTTCCTCTGAACAAGTAATGGGAGGAGGAGGAGGGTAGGTTTTCTGGAAGGGAAGTAAGAAAGAGTGTAAGGGAGATGGTGAGAGCAAGACGGGAGGACCGTGAAAAAAAGAGATTGTTAAATGTGTGCGAGGGGAAGAGATAAAGACCAAGTGAGTAAAGGGTGAGAAAATAAGGGAGGAAGGAATAGGAAAGATACAAAGTGGTAGAAAGAGGATGAGAGTTGGGGAAAATGGAGAGAAAAAAATAGGTTAGAAAAGAGGACACAGTTCAGCCCTCTCCCTCACTTGTTCCTAACACTTTCTCCCCCCACTAGCTCCTCTCTCAGCTCCAACACATTGTTCCTCTCTGTATCCTCCAAATACTCTCAGTCCATGTGCCAAGAATTAATCTCCCTCCCCAATAATTATTCATCAGGAACTATCCACCCATCAGAATGTTATCCCTGCCCCCCTCCCCTCACAGGGTCAGCTTTCCCGCAGGTCCATCCAAGATAGGCTCCTCCATGCACAGCATCTCTGTCAGGCTCCTCCAAGGGAATGGTCCCGGGAGGCTCTGCAGGACCCTAAGGGCAGCCAGGGGCCCATGGGGACCAGAGGCCAGGGTCTGCAAGAGAAGGCGGGGGGCTCCATCACAGCCACGGATCTGGTGGCCTTGCATGAGAGCCTACAAAAAAAGGGGGACAGAGGGCATCACGAGGCAGTCTTTGAACTGCAAGACCGCAGCCAGTGTAATGTTGAGACTACCTCCATACATTGAGTTGATAGGGCGCCACCTATACCCGACTACGTAATCCTCTGTCTCCATGCACTGTATATAAAGCATGTATACCGCTCTCCGAGCAGCCAAATTCCCGCCCCTGAACACACTTCCGCCAGTACTTGAGTCTCAATAACCTCCCTTCCGCCAGTACATCGGGAGCAATAATTGCATTTCCGCCAGTATCTCAGCTGCGGTAGCAGATCTGTGCTACGAACTCCAGGGTTTACTGGGCGTTCGCGAGTGAAACGGAAAAGCAATCTGCTGCCATT
Organism: Ascaphus truei; assembly: GCF_040206685.1. Lineage (NCBI taxonomy): Eukaryota > Metazoa > Chordata > Amphibia > Anura > Ascaphidae > Ascaphus > Ascaphus truei. The sequence goes on from NC_134491.1 coordinate 27,160,182, forward strand.
TTATGGCGGTAATGGGTTTAAACCACACAAACTGTAAAAACATTTATTTTTTAAATTAGGACATTGCAATTTCTAGATTAAAACGCGAATTTGTAATATTAAAGGCGAATAGTGCACTGGAAAAGGTACCAGCAATGCACACCCTATAAACTTTAAGAGAGTCAATCTGCTATCCACATCATTTACTCTATAAAACGTCTAATAGGTTTACTTTCCTACTCGCATCATTTACCACTTTTAATAGGATTATACCCGTACACACATTACCTTAAATAAGAACTCTTACATCATTTATCCTATAACGTTTTAATAGAATCGTACTTCCACACATCAGTTGCCCCAAATACTTCAATAACATCACACAATCTTTATAAATGTTGAAAAAAAGAAGCACTTACGTGTGGATATGGTGCTTGTCAAATCATCACAGTCAAGAAGACATCTATTGTTGCAGAATGGAGGTATTGGATTTATAGGGTGTGAACCCCAGAATTGGTGCTCAAGAAATGGGGGGCTCATAGAACAATACATCTAGAAATCCATGAATAAATTGATCAACAAAGACGGTCAGGCTGTTATAAATACGGATTCCTAAATCTATCATAAATGTGGACATGCAAGCAAGAAGGGGGGTGAATATAGCGCAACATGGCAAAGGAGCTGTCGGACGCCAACCATAGGCAAACACCCGACATAATCCCACCCTCTGTAGCCGCAACCCCTACTAAACCTGGGTTCACACTGAAACCGGGACCCTTAGAAGTTGCAGCCACGAATCCGTCCGTTGTAACCGCGTGCTCCAGCCAGGGAAAGTGGAAAAAGAATAAATGCTGTGTGCGGTGCACTGCTAGCCAAAAAGTGATCCAAACCCAATGAATGAAAAATGCCAAATTTATTCATCAAACACGGATGAACACATGCCAAAAGCACACTCTGACAAAGTTCCCATCGGAACACAATGCGGCAGAGTGTGCTTTTGGCATGGGTTCATCCGTTTATGATGAATACATTTGGTATTTTTCATTAATTGCGTTTGGATCACTTTTTGGCTAGCAGTGCACCACCCGCGGCATTTTTTTCTATTTGCAGAATGGAGGAGCATAACATTTCTGGGGTTAACCTCTACATCATGTGCATCCCCAAATTGTTGTGCACCTCTATTCTGCAACAATAAAGTATTTATAAAGTCTTCTTGACTCTGATGATTTAAACTATAGGTTTACCCTCCTACACACATCAGTTATAACAAACTTTTTTTTTTTTTCAAAATATTTTTATTAGGCAGATATAAAATATACATATAGGGGTCAATTTACACAGCCTAATACAGAAACATTTTTGTATTTTTTTGGGGGGAGAAGAGTGGCAAAACCTGTTGCCAAAAGGCGGTGGCCTTCCGAAAAAGGAAAGGCCAGAGAAATAGGAAGACGGGGGAGAAAGAGGGGGAGGGGGGGTGTCTACTCTGGTCACTAAGTGTCCACCTTGGGCAGACTCTTTCTAAGCACTGATTGTCACAGGCTGATACCATAAACTTTTAAGGGTCACCCTATTAGATCACTATATGGATGCAAGTGTATACTGTCGTGCGCTCTGGAGTATGCAGGCAAAGAGTCTAATCTATGTTAACTTGCAGTGAGGGGATATGTAGGCAGGAGTACTTGGCGCTAGCACTTGGGTAGGGTCCTGGAGGGTGCTTGAGTATGCTCATTTTACCTCCTGATGTGTGTCACGGGGGACGAGAACTTTTAACACCTAAACCACCGGGAAAACTATCACCCGGCAGGACACAAAAATTGAATAAACGAAATTTTATTCTGGCAAGCTAGAAAACACAAAATACATAAACACAGTGAAACACTCACCAACTGGGGGGAAGAAACTAGTCCCAACTAGGTGCAGGGGCCGGCTTCAGCCGGCTTGCCCTGGTCGTCTTCTTCCCCAGCTTTGCAGTGCTTTCTCAGTGCTATTTCACACAAAGCACTTTTGAATCTCCTGCCAGCCGCGTCTCCGATCAACTCCAAAGTTGTGCTGGCTTCCCTGGCTCTTCTTCGTCAAGCGCAGTTCTATTTCCCACAGAGCACTTTTGAAAAGCCCGCCAGCTGTGTCTCCGACCGACTTCAGAGATGTTCTGGTTCTCTGATCAGCCGCGCTCCTTACATGGCCCTTGGTGGCTATACTTAACATGGAGCAGGAGCCACTGGCCAATCAGAGCGTGGATCGTGACGGTGCAGCCAATCGGAGGACGAGGGCTCGCCCGGCTGCACCAAATCAGAGGAGGGGGCTCAGCTAGGCACTCTGGACAGCTCACAGCAGAGGGAGATGCCGGGAGAAATGTCTGTAGGGAAAAAACGCTCTACCCCGCTGAGAGCCCATCCCCGGACCTGGTAATTAATCCTTCACCGCTCACCATTTGTCCCGGTGACAGCCACCCCCCAGCCTTTTGTCACGAGCCAACATTTCTCTGCAGACAGCCCAGTTAAGTGAATTACTGGGTCTGGATACAGAGAAATGCGAAAACACAAATTACAGTACTGGCATGCTAAACTGTATGGGGGAAGTTCATTAACACAGGGAATAAAGTGCTTTTCCTTACTATACAATCCCTGGTTCCATAAAACATACAGTTTCCCCCCCCTTCAAGACATCACATAGTTACATAGTAGATGAGGTTGAAAAAAGACGTACGTCCATCAAGTTCAACCTATGCTAAATTTAGGCAACAGATACTTTATCCTATATCTATACTTACGTATTGATCCAGAGGAAGGCAAACAAAAAACCCCAGTGTTCTATCATCCAATTATATCTCATAAGGGGAAAAATAAATTCCTTCCCGACTCCAAGAATTGGCAATCGGATTAATCCCTGGATCAACATTCTTCCCATGTATACTTATTTGGTGTATCCCTGTATACCTTTCCTTTCTAAAAAGATGTCCAACCTTTTTTTAAACACATTTATTGTATCTGCCAACACAGTCTCCATGGGTAATGAATTCCACATTTTAACTGCCCGTACTGTAAAGAACCCTTTCCTTTGTTGCTGGTGAACTCCTTTCCTCCAACCTAGAGGGATGCCCCTGAGTCCTTTGTACTGCCCTTGGGATGAATAGTTCATTTGAAAGCTCCTTGTACTGTCCCTGAATATATTTGTATATAGTTATCATATCCCCTCTTAATAAATCTAATTTAGCTAGCATCTGCAAAGTTAGATTGCCCATCCCCTGTATTAATTTGGTGGCTCTTCTCTGCACTCTCTCTAGTTCCATAATGTATTTTCTAAGGAGTGGTGCCCAAAATTGTACTCCATATTCAAGGTGTGGTCTTACTAATGCTTTGTAAAGGGGCATGATTATGTTTACTTCCCTTCCATCCATTGCCCATTTAATGCAAGATAAGATCTTGTTTACCTTTGCAGCTACTGCATGACTTTGGGCACTATTGCTAAGCCTGCTGTCTACAAGCACTCCTAAATCCTTCTCCATCAAGGATTCCCCCAATTTATCCCCATTTAATTTTTAAATCGCCAATTTATTCTTGCATCCCAAATGCATAACCTTACATTTATCTGTATTAAACCTCACCTGCCATTTACCTGCCCAAGTTTCCAGTCTCTCCAAGTCCTTCAGGAGAGAAATTACATCCTGCTCTGATTATACTACCTTACCTCTATGCCAACCTGAAGATCATTAATAAACAAGTTAAAAAGCAGGGGTCCCAGTTCCAATCCCTGAGGTACTCCACTCACAACTTTAGCCCAACCTGAAAAAGTTCCATTTATGACAACCCTCTGTTATCTATCCTTCAACCAGTTTTCAATCCAGGTGCATACATTATTACTGAGTACAATTTGCTTTATTTTGTACACCAACCTCGTGTGGAACCGTATCAAAAGCCTTTGCAAAATCTATGTAGACCACATCAACTGCATTACCCTGGTCTAAATTCCTACTTGCCTCCTCAAAGAAACAAATAAGGTTAGTGATTAGCTCTTTTCTGGAAGGGGTTACACAAAACATTACATTCACCGGCCAAAATGAGCCTTACAGAGGTAGCCATTACACACGGTATTGGGGCAGCCAGACAGGGTTCACCTTTATTATGTGAGGCAGGATACCCCTACCGTCACAATGCGAACCTCCAGCTACGTAGTGCAATTGATGGCCGTAGCAGCACTATATGCGGCGTTTCGCTTCTGTCGGCGGCGAGGACTCCTGCGTTCCCTCAGTCGTGTGCCTCCTGGACTATAGTGTTGAATGGAGTAGCAGAGGAAAAAATCCAGAGCAGCAACAAAGAGCGGCAATTTTGAAAATTGAACAGCACCCAGATGGTTTAAAAGGAAAAACGGCTATATTGGGACATACAGAAGACGGTAATCTCCATTAGAAAAAGGGTGTGTGTGCCGTGTACGCGCATTTTAAGTGAAACTGTCTTTTGTCACTGTTTTGTCACAGAAATTGTATTTGTGATGGTGATGTTTTTAATTAAAAATCAAAAACACAATTTCAGTGAGAAAACGCAAAGAAGTTTGACTAAGGCTGGGGCCATGGTAAAAAATACAGCGCTGAGCCGTGCTGAGCCAGGAAACTTACCTCCTGCATCCGGCACGTGTGGGGTTTTGGTAGACGCTTCCGCACGCTTCCGCAGGCGTGCGGAGGCTTGTGGAATTGCAGCCGACAGATTCATTTAATTTTTCGCGCTGAGGGAAGCGGAGGGCCGGTCACGTGACCGGCAAAAGCCAATATCACTCGGTGACGTCGGTGACGTGGCTCGCTAGCCCCGCCTCCCAAGCGCACTCGCTGACGCTCATGCCAGGACACAAAAAATCTCCTGCTTGAACAGGAGAGCATGAGCGTCAGCGTGGCTCAGCGCTGTATTTTTTACCATGGCCCTGGCCTTAGAATGCGCGTGCTCGGCACACACACCCTGTTTTAGTTATTTGCACATCTATATTTATACTAACTGGGAATACCTCGTGTTTGTGTGTGTGAATTTGTATGTATGTCTTTGTGTGTGTCACGATGGACACCAACTTTATCAACACATTTATATTTCTGGGTACTTGATTGAACAGAACAAGTTGCAAAATAAATTGTGATTTATTTCCTTAATAAACAAACACACGACATCTGCAGAATACACTTAAAACAACACTTACTGGGATAAGGGAACGAAATAAATTGTCCTTGGAACAAAATAAATTGTCCTTTGCTTGCAAGTACAAGAAATGCAGCCTTGTTTTAAAGGTTCTGTGGCCAGATCACAAGTTGCTGATCTGATATCTCAGCCACCTCAAAGTATTTTGTGGAACTTCGTTAGAATTCGTTCCAGAATCACCAGGGCTAACAAATTCCGAAGTTTGGGGCAAATCCTTGGTTACGTTGTTATTAACCCCTTCACTCCTGGATCAGTTGCCGCTGTGCTGGAATAAAGCCTTGCATCTTTACATCATGGATCAAAATTCAGGAATCACTCAGATGTTGTAACGAAGACACTGGGCATAGGGCTTACACTCAGTTATATAGAATTTAAGCCCTATCCATTAACATTGGGTGTCAGGTATTGGTTACCAATTACCTACACCCAATTACCTCTTGCCAGCTCACGTGGGAAGCAAGGTAATACCTGCCCACAGGGGTGGGCATTATTCTAATCAGGGGCCCATTTTGTTAGGCCCACTCCCAAAAGATTGGCGTCTCCTAGTCTGCCTTTTGGGTCTCTGGACAGGAAAACCTTTGTCTGCAGGTGTGATTTATAAAACCTACAGAACTACTCAAGTCCTGCTTTTCCCCACCCTAGCATATACAATCAGGGTAGGGGAGCCTTTGATAAGGGAGCCTGCTGTAGACATATAGTCGCCCCCTGAACATTAACATACTGCAGAGCCAGTATCTTTCCCAAGCTTTTATGCCAGACACCAAATACAGTACATTTCCACAGTACATTTCCACAATACTATATATATATATTAAAATAATCCATTCGGCTGGGCCGAGCAGGCTACAAATTGCCAGATCCTCATGCCGGAGAGGATTCTACAATGTGGCCAATTTTCAGCTCGCTGGGACCCACCAAACCGGAGTTACAGAAATGCACTTTAAATGCACATTTACAGAAATTGCATTTCTCTGCCATTGAAGTCAATGGCAGAAACCCAAACTAAACAATTAACCATACTCCGTTCTGTTGCTCAGAGAGGGTCGGTATTTGCCATGCAGTCATGCCGGAACGATGACTAAATGGGGGGCCAAATCCCAGCTCTCTGGTCCGTACAAAACCGGAGTTATGGACTTCAGGTTTTTACAGTTTTACACTTAGCTGTTTACCTCGCGGCTTTTACCTCCATTGGAATCAATAGGGCCGGCGCCGCCATAGGAAATGCATGGGCCAGTGCCACTATAGGATTCAATTGGACCTCCGCTACCATTGGAGTCAATGGGCAACTCACTTTTTTACAGTTAACCCTACTCCGTTCGGTTGAGGGGAGAGGGCTGGAAATTGCCATGCAGTCATGCCGGAGCAGGCCAAATGCTGGCCAAATCCCAGCCCTCTGGTCCCTACGGAACCGGAGTTATGGGTTTTCAGTTTACAATGTTTCACACTAAGTGTTAAAAAGCCACATGGCTTTTCTCCGCCATTGCGGTCAATGGCAGGACCCTCATGGCCGGCGCGACCCTTTCTCATCGCCATTAATTGTCGGACCCGGTTGGGGTCGAGTGTGGGGGTTCCTAGGGGCAAAAATAATTTTATTTCTGGGCGCCCTAGAACAAAAGTTACACACTCTAATTGGTGGAGAACTTGACCGAAGCCTAGTTCCCACACCAATTGAGAGATCAAGCTCTTTCAAAGACATTGTATCCGCTTTTGCGGTCTGGCTGACTGCCAGCTCGTTCCTGGAGGTCGGGAAGGAGATGAATGATCGATGCAGCAGCCGGGGAGTGACGTCACTCACCTTCGACACAGTGACACGGGGAGAGAGTGAGAGCAATGGAGGACGGCTTCATCGTGAGTACTTGCAACTCCAGGCTGATTCCCATCACACTGCACCACATACAACGGACATTGCTTTTGTCCTAGTTTGGTTAGCAGTTATCTTTCCAACATCCTCTCCCCACTTACGCTCCTTCATTCTCCATTATGCTTACTACTGGCATGTGCTATCAGGTATATTGCCTTTGAGCTCTCCAGACGTTTTTTCTATCTACGTTCCTGGAGATCGGCCTCGAGGAATCCCCATTGAAATGCATTACTCCATTCACTTTCAATGTGGAAACTCCGCTCCTCCTCTCGGGCGCCACCTGCAGGTCTTCTCAGGTATTGGGCCCAAATCAGTGGAATCTCCATGGGATTACATGGGGCTCCAATGGCGACACTGCAAAATGGAGACTGAAAAGGCGGGAAAGGGAACAAAGGGCCATAAACATGTAAATGCAATTAACCCTTTCCCTCCCGACCTGATCCCAGTGTATGTGGTTGCTGCGTATACTGTAAAGGTACAAACACCAATAATTGTACCAATATACACGTCTAGCAAATAGAACACAGTTTGCCCTGAGGCAGGGGAATAAAAATACATAACTCCCTCTAAATGTGGGAATAGTATAACCAAGGGACATACCTTTTGGTTGTGAAGCAGGGGAACATATGTATTATAAGTACATTTCTGGTTAACCCCTCACTTCCCAGACGGTTGAAGGGGGTGCCTAATGGGGGTGACCCCTTTATTACTCGCTTGGCACCCCTCCCCCGTCACAGTGTGACTGTGTGTGTATTTGTATATTGCATTGCGAAGGGTTGTGACTGTTCTGTTGAGAAGGGAGGGGGCCCACCTGTGCAGCAGAGAGTTCGGTGTGGGCCAGGCATAGGAAGGGGTCCAGGTGACTGATCATGGAAGTTGCTGCCGAGTGCTGGAGTACTGCGCATGCGTGCAGCGCTGGCGTGCCATTACTGTGCATGTGTAGGGGAAGAAGAATATGGTCTGTGAATGCGCAGCGCAGTTTACAACCTCTTCTGCGCATGTGCTGCCTACAACCTCTGTGTGCATGTGTGCAACCATCATTAGCGTGACGTCACTTCTGTCACAGTTTTTCGTGACAACACAAGAGATTTTCTCCATCAAAATCCTGTAGGAGCCAGCAAAGAAGTTTCATTTAAAAAACCTCCCAAGGATTTCACGCCTAAGTGGCGCTAAAAAGCGCCACTTAAGTGTGGGAGTTTTTTTAATGTAGATTACCGTCTTCTGTATGTTCCAATAAAGCCATTTTTCAGTTTAAACCATCTGGGCGCTGTTCAATTTTCAAAAATGCCGCTCTTCGTTGCTGCTCCGGATTTTTTCCTCGGTTAATCCACTCCATATAGATGTTAATGTAATCACCATCGTACGACAGTTAGTTGTCCCTATATACAAGTCAAAAGTCAGCATCTTGCCAAGACCAGCTTCCTCTACAGACATGTCATTGTCATTAGATCACCTTTCTCCTACATGGGACTGACCCTATTACCCATTAAACATATCATTGTGTCACTTTGATCCTATGTGGGACTGACCCCTTGCAAGCAATGGGTGGTTTATATTGATGGATTCACAGGTAAACCCATAAGAGCAATCTTGGTGTACGAATTGCGCACCTTACAATATAGGCTCCACTTTTTTTAATCTGCTGGGTGCTGCGAAATTCTAACAAAATCGTAGAGATGTCAAAGATAGTGCACTCGAGACTAAGTAATATTCAGAATACAAATTAATGTATTGAAGTCAACGATTCGGTGCAATAACCACACCTTCGTCAGGACTTAAATAAGAAGCAGAAAACCAACTTCCGGACTCAAAAAACACCAAAGTGTAAATTCCTCCCCCATCCGGTGTCCAGGGCCATGAAAGACGTCATGACCGGACTAATAAAAAAAAGTGACAAAACATAACATGAAACAGACATATAATGATAGGAAAGGAGAATCAGACCATACCAATAAATAATACTATAATGCCAACAGTTCATTGATTTAGCAGCCACGTACTATACTATATCCCTAAAGCATACTACAGTATGATACAGTATATCATCACATCCCAACATACGACCATCATATATTTCTATTCACAGCTCGTAACATATTGTCCAACGAAGATCACAGAATCTGTGTCTTTTAAGGTTTCTCAATAGTGATCAATTATATAAATACAGGGGGAATCCTAGAAGTCCTAGGTGCCCCGCGCTACTGAAAAGGCTTACCCAATGCAGCTTCCACTCCTGTATTGGTCCGGAGCATCCAGGCGTCTGTGGATGCAAGTTGAAGCCAAGTAATTTAAATTCTTCCGCTCGGAATAGCATGGAGCCTCGGTTTTGGGTGTCTCCGAAACAACCTCGGAGCATAACACTTAGTCCGCTTGCACGCCCGTCCAAGAATAAGCTGTGGAACTGAGATTTGCTGGCTCTTTTCTAGTTTCCCCCGTCTCCATAGGAAAACATGGAGAACAGGGTCGCGACAAATCACAGCGCAAGGGTTTGCCTGTATTGGCCAATCCGGGCTGGGGGTATGACAGAGGCGAGCGGGAATCATGAACCGATCAATGAGAACAGTTCCTACCTGTTCCATACCTAGCCGGTTTGTTATCTCCTGATGAGATAAGATCCTCGCTGTCGTGGTGTAACGCTTGCACTGTCCACGAGCAAGACAGGACCCTGGTACGGAGGTGGGGAGGTAGAAAACCACGCACCCACAACAATGGAAGCGTGCCTGGCAGGCAGATTGTCAAACGTAGCCAGGTCTGGGTTGGAGAAAGCGGGTTAGTCGATACTTGACTAGGTCTTGGAGTATAGAGTTCAGAATAGTCAAAGTCCGTTAGCCGTGGTCTGGGGTTGGAGAGATCAGAATGGTGGAAATCCGTATAGCCGTGGTCTGGTGTTGGGAGGTCAGAATAGTAGATGTCCGTATAGCCGTGGTCTGGGTTGGAGAGATAAGCAGAGTCGAGGATGAGCCAGGGTCAAAAGCCAGAGATATTCCAAAGACAAGCCGGGTCGGTACACAAAGGGTTAACTGCAAGAAAAACAAGATAAGGAGCGGGGTACAACAGACGTACGAGCTCAAGGTTACAAGAGGTTATGCTCAGCAAGGTATGGCAGGAATTGCAGGGTATTTATGGGAAACAGGAACCAGTAGCAAAGGAGGCGGAGCAGAGGCAATGATTGGCTGCAGGAGACAAGTGGGCTAATTGAATACTTGCCACACAGCTGGGGAGCAAGCACATCGTCACTCGTGTGCGCCGCGTGTGAGAGAAGCACGGTGCGTCCGAGGGAGCGAAGCTAAGCTCCGTAGCACACTAGAAGAGCTGCGCGTGTTCTGTAAGCAGAGCGGGGGTGGGTGCGCGCGCGCACGCACGGGTGCCAGAGCGGAGGTCTGAGATAAGACAGGTAAGGAGGGAGCACGTCGCAAAGTATGCGTTCCCCGATTCCTTACATTTGCAGCCTGTTGTCTGGGACCAGACCACCACTAAAAGGGTATAGAGACTCTTCATGGTGGGACACGCCAACCGGATAGCGCCCCATGCGGAGGCGGACTCACCGCGGACAACGTCATCGCTGGATCAGCGGATCCTGTCCTCATTTGTCAGAGCACCCGGCCGGTACCTCCTCTCACCAAAATACACCAACTATAAACAGGCTAGTGGGCAGCGGTATCACACACGGGTGGGTGTTCTGTGGACATGGGATGGGATGGTGCCCGGAGCACCTCAGTACATTGGGGGTAGCCCCACAGGGGTATGACACGGTGAGGGGTTGCAAACCTGTGGGGCCGTGTGTTGTAGTAATCGTATCATTGTTAATGCATATATGTTCACAGTAAAGTGCTATTGTTTTATTGCATCAGTGTGTTGTACATATATGGTCCTGCACACTTTGTCCCACATAGTTAGGTGACAGCACCTCCACAGGATCCTATCGAATCAGGTAAACCCCAGGCTCCAAGCGGTAGAAGTTCAGGTCTCCTGCAAGCCACAGGTAACACACACTAGACGCCTTATCACCCAGGGGGTGGTGGGGGGGGGGGGGGGGAGGAAAGGAAGTGCACTACATGCATAAAAAGGCAGTTATTTTGTTTCACCTAGTTAGGGTATGTAAATAATCTAAAGTGCCTAGTGTAATCCCAAGCTTTGTAGAAGTGATGGCGAAGTGGTTTTGCATTCCTAAATTAACCCTTTGTTGTATTAGCTGACATGAAGTTGAAATACTGCATAGGATGTTGGCTACTGGCCAACTTATCTGCACCTTTACAAGTCACTGGCGAGGGTTCTGCAGTACGTGTGGCCAGAAAGGGTGGTGACTTTCAAACAAGCATCAAGGCTATCTGTAATGGAGAATCTTCCACTGGACCTCTTACCCACACATCTTACGCCATCAGATCTGTCCATGGAGGTTTTCCTAGATCTGTGTGTTTCAACATCCCTATAATTATATTGTGCAAATTTTGCAGTACCCCAACACACCTGAGATCCGATTAATTGTAAGGATCCCCAAATCTAGCAGTGTGTCCGAGTACAGGTGCATTGTAAGTGTTTGCAATTCTCAGGTCACTTAAATGGTACCCGAGAACCCGTTAAAAAAAAAAAAAAAAAAAAAAACCCTAGTTTTTAAATATCCTATGAGTGACCCAATAATGTTTGAATGTACAATAGTTTGAATTAAAACTAGGGAAACTGCATCTAAAACTTTGCCTTTATCCCCCTTAATCTCTAGTATTGCCACCCCCTCTTATTTTGCTCCCCACTGTCTCCTTTTCTGTTCCCACAGCCTCTAATTTCCCTCAACTATCTCATCCCTCCAACTGATCAGAGTGTGTGACGGGGTATTTACCATGGGCCCCATGACAGTACTCTCCCACTGCAACTCTCCTTGGCTGCAGAAGTCTCCTACTGGCCTCTGCACTGGGACTAGTTCAGAGCCCACAGAATCTGGAGGTACTACACCTTTAACCCATCACACACCCCTGTCATGGGGTCACATTGTTCCCACATGGAACTTTAAACCAGAGATGGCTAGCTCCAGCCCTCAAGGGTTCAGGATATCCCTTCTTTTGGCTCAGTCATGAGCCACCTGTGCTGAAGCAAGGATATCCTGAAGACTGGGGGGCTGGAGTTGACCACACTTGCTTTAAAATACATTAGTAGATCATACTTTGTTCCATTAAAAAAAAGGAAGTTATAACATTTGTAAAGTGAAAATCTGCACCACTTTAACTGTTAAACACATCTTTATTCCAATATCACACTTTAACATGAAGTAAAACTTTTCTGGGTTGTGAACATTTCATGATGGCGACTCCCCCAAATGTGATATTGTGACTACATAAAACCAGATGGGTCTCTTCTCAGATGCCTGCTATAAAAAGCACTGCTACAGACAGACCATGGGAAAGGTCAGGTGTGGTAGAAAAGTGTAAAAAATAAAAAATTAAATAAAAAAAAGTGGGTGTGAGAACGGGAGATTGAAAGGACAAAGTGGGGGCAAAGCAAAAGTAGACAAGTGGATGGGATGAGAGAAATCAAAGGAATGCCAAGAACTGCGAGAGATCTCAGCTGCCTCCTTCATAATAGGGAGAATTTTTTTTTTAACTGTATTCGAGGAATTTAAAAATCAGCCGCCCTAATCTCAGTTGCAGAGGAGCATCAGAAATCAGTTGCCATGTGAAAGGGACAAAAGGAGTGTATGAGGACAGGAGAGCACCACCCATTAGTTTGGTTAGCAAGTGGCCTGTTAAACACTGGTGCCTCATTGTTCAGAGTTGAACTGGGATGGGCATGGCAGTTACTCAGAGTCACTGCACTCACCCCATAGGATTTCTACCCCCGTGTACTCCAGCCCCAGCTCAAGGTTGCCTTCGAGAACAGCAAGGGCAAGGCCAAGCAGGTTGAAGTCCTCTTGTTCAAGGTCTTCTTCAAAGATTCCCACGAGTTGGGAGTAGGGCTGGGGAGAGAGGAGGGAGGGCAATGAAGACTTTGCCACCTACACAGTCAAAATGGATTTACTGCAGATAAAGTCAAAAGGTGGTCAATGGGATAGGAAGGTGGACAAGTAGGGGAGGGGGGGTTGGAAGATGTAGGGGGAGTGTATTAGCCACATTGATGCCCTTCTAAGGAAAATGTGGGTTAATAGGGAAGGAATAGGAGAGTCAAATGGAGACCTCCCCCAGAGTTAAGGGGTCAATAAGAGATATGCCCAATTTTTTACCAAGTTGTCAGATACAGAGTCAGAGGATGGAACAGACACATGGGAGGGGCAATATGGAGAAACTGCTCCCAAGGGAGTCAGTCAATGGAGGGTGGGGTACAATTGTCAAAATTAGTACATGCTAAGATGGGTCCAAGCAGTCATTCAGAGGGGCAGTGCCCTTACCAGACTAGGGGCGCTGGGTCTTCGCTGCTCCCGCCTTCTCCTCCGCTGGTGTCCAGCTGGTAGCTCATGCAGGTAGATACACTCTGATTTAAAGGGACAGTGTCCATTCCCACGCAGGAAGAAGCGGCAGCGGATTTTACTGCAAGGGAAGAGAGCAAGCAACACTGCAGGAGCCGTTTATGGGACCTGCATTTACCCTCCAGTTAGAGCTCTTGGGTACAGAAACTATACCACAGCAGAGTTAATTAATGGAGAATAGGAAATGTAACTACTGATATCAGATTCTTAATGTCCTTTGGCAGCTATAACATCTGGGATGTTCCAAAGCAAGTTTATTGGGTAGGTACATCCTTAGTAGCTGCCAGAATTATGGTTGATGAAGCCTTCCAAAATCTCACATCAGCTGTGGCCTAAAGATTAACTTCTAATGCTCAGAAAAGCTTGCTGCTGTACAATCTTGTGTAGGAGCCCGTGTTATCTCTGCCCAAGAAGTTGCTATAGCTCTTGTTGAATGAGCTCTAATAGCACGTGGTGGAACCTTCCCTACTAAAGTACAAAATAAAAAGCTTAGTTGATGGCTGTTGTGATCCACCTTGACATTGCCAATGTTGCTTGCCCTTTCCTGGGGCCTTGGAAAACAGCCTTTACGGTTTTCCTAAACTCAATGGTCTTTAGGATATAGGCAGTCAAGGATCCAACCAACGCATGTTCCTGTGGGAGAGGACAAAAATGAACCACATCCCGATTCATAGCAAACTCAGATAACCACCTTAGCCTGGAAATGAGGAACTGTTCTCATGACAATGTTAAATCTTTTATGGATCTAGAAATACAGCTACTTGCATAACACATGCAATTCTCCCATGGTGTTGTAGTGATTGCTGTAAGAAATACAGTCTTGATGGCAAGTTTAATGAATAGGTCACTGAAAAGGTTCAAACATCACTGAAGTGAAATCTTACAAGACCAGCTTCAGATGCCATGAGGCTAAGTATGGAGCCCTTAGTCAGATGGTTGCCCTGTTTATTCTAGAGATCATAGGATCAGGAGCAAAAGCAATTTGCCTATTAAAGGATACCAACACTTGCAGTAAAGCAGGTCTGTGCCCTTTTTGAAACAAAGATCTGTGAAGTTGTTGCCTGAAGCAGAGTAATCCCCCGATTGTAACACCACTTAGCAAAATATTACAGAACATGGGAGATAAAGGTGTCATGTTTCTTGGTTAAGTTAGGCATCAGCTTGTCTGAAAAAGCCTTTGCTCTCAAACATGTCAACATCCATACTGCCAACTGAATGAAGAAACATGATTGGATGGAGACAACAGCCTATGTCAGCAGGGTAGGAAGCCTCCTTGGAAAGGTTAGTCAGATCTACAAACTATGCCAGTATGGGACTATTCATACAGCATTTGCCCTCTGGATTTTGGTCATCACCATATGAATTAACAGGAGGCAATACATTGAGGAAATGTCCATATAACAAACATGGCATCCCAAACTGGCTCTAGATTGCAAGATCTCAAAGCCAGACACCTTTATTTTGCTATGGATGCCATCAGGTCTACTGATTAAGGCCCCATCGATGCACTACATCAGTGGTGTGCAACCCATGGGTAAAACTTCTGGGGGTGGTCACAAAAACATTAGAGGATTAACTCTGCATGGCTTCCTGCGTCAAAAAACAAAATGGGACCCTAGTGTGTTAATTTTCTGACTGAAAACCTTGTACTACAGCAGCCTGTCTCCTCAGCGCCCCAGCACCAGCTCCGTTCAGTCATCCAGGCTGACTGAACAGAGCTGAGAGACACAGGTTGCTGCTGTAGTGCAAATTAGTTTCTGTAATTTAATGTAAAGATTAATGCTATGGGGGTCCCATTCAGGAGTAGAGACCTCTGCAGAGTTAATCCTTACTGGTTTGGGGGCTGTGTAGTGGATATTTAAACTTGGGGGTTGCAGCTAAAAAGGGTTGCACATCACTATACTAGAGCCATAAACAACTCCCATTCTCCTGATAGGACTACTTGCCTGCTCAACAAGTCTGATCCATCTGTGGTACTCTAGCTCAGGGGTGTGCACAAGATTAAGGAGACTCTAGGACAGGACAGCAGGAGAAGGACAAACTGCCAGAGCGGAGCAGAGCAGCAAGACCGAAGCCAGATGGTCTTCACTGATGTCCAGTGTCTGCCGCTGCTACAGAGCACTCCTTCCCCAGCAGGCCTCTGCCGCCCTGCTCCTCCCCAAATTCTGCAGTCCTGCTCCACTGAAGCCAGGTAGGCATTAAAGGGGATGAATGGAGAGTTGAAAGTAAAAAAAAAAAAAATATTGCAGTCATTATACTAGTGTTTACATTTGTATTCACATTTCTATCGTATCCCAATTAAAGTTTGTGATTTGGATTAGGCACAGGGACCAGATTAATATTGATAGGGGGCCAATGCCTTGGAGTAGTTTTCCTGGGGCCTTGAAATGCTTGATCCAAGTTCCTCCTTAGGGTCATCAATCTCACTTGAAATGCCCCAAGCTCCTCCTGGACCTCTTCAGATGATCCCTTGTCTAGCTCAGAAAAGAATGGCTGGACCAGAGTCCAAGAGGTCATCTGCTAAGTTTACCGACACCTGAGAACTGGAATGCTTGATTAGTCTGGGATCTCAATTTCTTAAAATATTGCATGAGGGTATTTCATAGTCAAAGTTATTGAAGGGAAGGAGCATCAATTTTCCCAACACAATTTGTACACCGCCACTTTGCAGCAGCTTTCTTGGGCTTAACAGCCTGAGTCCAGCTGCAGCTGCTCAGATTTCTGGTCGCCAGAAGCAGATGGGACACATCTTTAAGAGCAGATAAGACTATAGCTGCTGAGAAGAGCAGACTTAAGGCAGGGGTGGTTAGCAGAGCACAGTTGGTAGCAATAGGGTGTAGGTAGGCTGCTAGAATTGCTTGGAAAGCCATAGAGTTCCAGAGGCAGATATGGCTTAGTACAATTCTAGCAACAAATACTGTTGGTGGAGAGCGAGGGGGGAAGGAGAGGGAAAAAAAAAAATATGGTAAAAGTGCACCTTTTAAATACCGGTCTGTCCTGGCCCTGTGCCCCCAGTATCCTACAATACAGCAGCCCTGAGGGGATGGGGCCTCTAGTATGCCAGACCCACATTGCAGAGGCAACTTCTGTATCCCAGACCAAACAGAGCAGCCTGTGTCTGACTACCAATACTCTTATCAAGCCACAGGGTGCCAAGAATGGACCGTTAGCGGTGATTCTTCCCTCGTTGACATCCTAAGAGCAGCCAGTTCAGGAGAGCGCATGCAAGCCTGAATCTAGTGCCACTTTTAAATAAATACGTCGTCCAGCTTAAGGCTGCGCTTAGTGCCGGAGCCCAAAAACAAATGCATTGTCGCCGCCACGTGCGCTTTTAGTAAGCGCGACGGCGACAAAGCAATGCGATTTTTGGTAGCTGTAATTATTTGATTTTTCAGGGGCTGTCGCCTCATGTCACAGCCCCTGAACCAACCAGGAGCCTGGTCGCCCGCGACGCCGCAAAGCGAAAAACTTTCGCATGCGGCGACCCGTCGCTGGCACTATAAGCGCAGCCTAAGGTAGAGACCCCTGTGCTGCTGACATTGAAGGGGTTGCTTCTGGCCATTTATATTTTCAAGTCGCTGCTCACATGGAGCGCACGCATGTATGCTCTCCCAAGCTTGCTGCTTGAGGACACAGCTCCGTTTGTGTTCTGAGTGCAGAGCAGGGTCACGTGACCTTGCTCTGACCAATGGGAAGAAAGCGTGTTTTAATGTGCCGTCACTTTTGGCTCACACACATGGAATTTAGCGGAGGACAGAGACACAGGCCCCCTCCTGTAATAGCCACGCCCCCCTCCCTTGCTCTAAAGATGTTGCAGGACAGCGATCGCTCATGCTTGGAGAGCTGGTGACTTCCGCGCTCATGCTTGGAGAGCGGTGTCAGCGGCACAGGGGACCCAGCCTAAGGCTGCGACCCTGCGCAGCTGAATTACCCGATCTGCAGGAGGAAATACAGGGGGGGGGGGGGGGGAGATGAACCCACCCGGCAGGTTTGCCCTCATTGGCTGAATCGCCAGGGGGTGTGGCCTAGCACTCCATCGCAACTCCTGAGCAGGCGTTTGCAAGGGGGGCACCGCACCAGCATTGGGCCTGGCCCCATTGTAGGGCGGCTCTTTGATACTGCAGCATCCGCCACAGTAGCCAGCGGGGACCTGGCCTAAGTAGGACAAGCATAACTGACCAGGGAACAGGCTACACCTTTATTCCTTCATCATAACTCTTGTCCTAACACAGCTATGCGTTATATCCCAGATGTTCCGACTGCCACAGGGGACACAGAAGAATACACCCAAGTGAAGGCCATTTTAAGATCCCATGCTCCCCATACCTGGTCCTGGCCTTAAAAGTCTCAATCAGGCTCAGCTTCTCTGTAGCTTCACCAATCCAGTATTTGTGGGGGATGAAATAACTGGATTTAATACGGCACTGAGGGCAGCTCCTGAGGGAAAGAGGATATGACAGTATCTTATTGCCCCTGTAACATCTTACTGCAGTAACCCAGCACCTGAGTGCCTTATTGCTTTCCCCCCCACTTACTTAATTATCTCATTCTGGAAGTCCCGGGTTTTCCGCCAGCGTCTGATGCAGCCGACACAGTAGGCATGGTTACAATTGGGCAAGATCCCAAACACTCTCTCCTCCAGAACCGGCTTATCATACACCTTGTCCATGCAGATACCACACATCACATCCCGACTGCGCTGGTATGCTGGGTCAGAGACACCCTGCAGAAGGGGAGGGGAAAAAAAGTCAGTCCCACATAGGAGCAATGGGACACAATGACAGCGATGTGTTTAGTGAGTCACTTTAAGGGTCCCTCACCTTTGAAGAGTGTAGAATCTGCAGTGAGCTTGGGTTCCTGGTTGCCCCCTGGTGCTCTGTGCATTCCACCCTGGGAGGCTCCTCGCCCTGAAGGGTGGGGCTGGATACAGATCTTGTGAGCCCTGCACATACAAAATTGAAAGTGTTTTCCCTTCTGGGGATCAGAGGTGACCCACATTTCCAAGACTGGTTTCAGAACCCAGACCACATCCATTGGGATCCTTGCAGAGTTAGTCCCGAGCAAAGGGCCCAAGCTCAGGAACCAACTTTCCATAGTTGGGCAGCAAGCCTGGATAGGGTTGCCAGGTGTCCGGTATTGATCCAGACAGCCCAGCATTTGGTTACTCTGTCTGGCTTCAAATAAATACCACCCCTATATACTAATAGGGACCACATAGTATCCCACAAACTTTTAGTTATGCCACAGCCTCTTACATTCCCACACCATTGATATACACTCAACCCACACCTTTTGTAAAGTGCTGTATACACTGTGTTCTCTTTACCAATTTATATTACATACAGACACACTTACATCAACATTCAGGGACCATTTAACACCTCCAGTCATAAAATGCATACTGCACAGGGGGAAGGGATAAACTTCAATCACAGATCACATTCCAGTATGCACGGTTTTAAAGTTAAGACCATTATTTTGGCTTCATTCATTGTAACACCGGCGGAAGGGATCAGTGCATCTCAAAAGCGCGCACAAATAAAAAAGATTTTGTTAGCCACAGAACGGTATCATCTATTCATTTTTTAAATAAAAAAAACAAAAATGAATAGACGATACCGTTCTGTGGCTAACGAAATGCTTTTATTTGTGCGAGCTTGAGAGATACATTAAACTCTTCATCCGCCGGTGTTACAATGAATGAAGCCAAAATAATGGTTTTAACTTTAAAAAACAGTGCATACTGGAATGTGATCTGTGATTGAAACCTATCCCTTCCCCCTGTGCAGTATGCATTTTATGACTGGAGGTGTTAAATGGTCCCTGAATGTTGATGTAAGAGAGCCTGTGTATGTCTGTCATAAATTGGTAAAGAGCACCGGAAGAAGAGATCAGTGTATCTCGAAAGCTCGCACAAATAAAAGCATTTCGTTAGCCACAGAACGGTATCATCTATTTATTTTTTGATTATTGAAGCTCGGCTAACACGGTACTGATACACATACACATACACGGTGTGGGAATGTAAGAGGCTGTGGCATAACGAAAAGCGTTTGTGGATACTAAGTGGTCCCTATTGCTATATAGGGGTGGAATTACATGTACACACACGTGTCCGGGGGGGAGCACCAGACGACAAGGATAAGGGGGGCAACAATCTTGGAATTTGTGGGAGGCGCATTAAGGTCAGTATTGCTCACCATGTACAGAAGTGACTGCAGGTCAGTTATTTATAAATTATCTGACCATTACGTCATTTGTTCTAAATTTCACTCCAAGCATGCACCAATTTGCACTATTTCATATTAAATTTCCTAAAGAAATCCTTGGAAGGGCGCTGCCTCCCAAGATCATCCAAAACAGAATATAAATTGGTGCAAATTTGAAGGGAAAAAAAAAAAAAAAAAAAAAAAAAACCCCCCACACACACCAGGTCATTTATAAACAACTTTCTTCCCCACCAACGATTCTCACGCGCGTCGCACCTTTAACCATTTTGTCCAGTATTTTTGGAGAAGCCACCTGGCAACCCTAGGCCTGGATAGTGCCAAGTGCTTCCACAACTTTAATATCCAGAAATATAAACGTACAATACACCCAGCAGTGCCTTGCGCTCCTGTAACGTGTTATTGTAGTATACAGTGCCACAGTTTACCTGCATGTCTCGGTACAAACTCTGCAGCAAGTGCCCAGTTCTCTCTGCCCCTGAGTAGTGGAAGGCTCCTCATCTCAGCCCCAGGCACTTGCCAGGGAGGAACAGCCGGCTCTGAACCCCTGCGTCCCCCCGAGGGTGCAGGGGGAGTTGGCAGAATGCAGGGTTCAGAGACTCGACGCCCCGAGGGATACCGAACTGGGGCATCAGAGGGCTGGCAGATACCCCAGGAGGGCAAGGAGGGGGGTGGTAGGTGTTGGTAACTGAAGGTAAAGGAGTGTGAGAATGAATTAGAACAGATTGACCTCTGAAGTGAGAATACCTAATTATATAACTTTATGGATCAACTAGTTTGAAATATAGTAAGGGACAGATACTCCGTATAATTATACAGAGCATTGTATCCAAGTTTCAGAGACCTCACACGATCTCAACATTTAATTTAAATGCCTTGGGGGAGGGGGGGGGAAGAGCATAGGGCCTCTGCAACCGCCCCCCCCCCAAAAAAAAAATCATGCACCCCCAGTTTGCACACCCCTGCATTAGTGTACTATAAATCATACTGCAAGGCATGTTCGTTACCATTGTATATAGATACTCAGCATCATTATAAAGCAAGGCATGTGCATTATTCTACAGATACAGCCCAGCATGTTCATTATCAGTGGGGAGGCTATACACAGTACTATACCTGCACTGGTCTCCATAGCCACAGAATCCATTCTGGAAGTGCCGGCAGATCTGGGAAAATGTCCTCTCATGGGAGAAGCGGCAGTTCTGACCCCATCTGCAGGCGCCCCGGCTGAATGCTCTGCAGGGCAAACCAAAAAGAGAGTTCAGACTCCCACCCCAAGTGCCTTATTGCCCATGTAACCACTTATCACAGTAACAAAGTCCCAGATGCCTTATCACCCCCATTTACCTGCATGGGACCCTGGAAGAACTCCTACCAGCTGCTGCAGCCATCACCCCACCTCCACACCTACCCCACACACTATGCAAGAGTAAGACTGGGGCCGGCTTTATATACCTGTGAAAAAGGCTGGCTATGCCCACCCCCTGTCTTGAACCAATCAGAGTAGCAAAGGGCCCCTCCTACCTCATCTGTGTACAAACTGTTAACCCCTTGATGGTCCAACCCTTTGTGTGAGTAATGTCTGTAGCTGCATGGAGCTATTTTTTTGGTTGGGGTGCAGGGATAGTAGGCAATATGAGAAGTTTAGGGAGCTGATGGTATTTGGAGGTAGGTTGGATATGGGGTGCAGGCAGCTGTGTGTATTTGGGGGTGTGCAGGGAGCTGTGGTGTTGGGGGAGTGCAGGGAGTTGGGATGTTTGGGGGGTGCAAGAAGCTGGGTGTGTTTGGAGGGTGCAGGGAGTTTGGTGTGTGGGCATGGGGTGCACAGAGCTGGGTGTACTTGGGGGTGTTCTGGCAGCTGGGTGTATTTTGGGGGGTGCTGATAGCTGGGTGTGTTTGGAGGTGCATGAAGTGGGTGTATTAGGGAGGGGACAGGGAGCTGGGTGTGTTTGGGGGGTGCTGGAAGATTTGTATGTGGAGGGGGTGCAGGGAGATGGGATTGTTTGGGGGTGCTGGGAGATTTGTGTATGTGGAGGGGGGTGCAGGGAGATGGGATTGTTTGGGGGATGCAGGGAGCTGGGTTTGATTGGGGTGCAGGAGCTGGGTGTTTTGGGGGTACAGGGAGCTGGATGTATTTGGGGGGGTGTTGGCAGCTGGGTGTATTTGTGGGTGTGCAAACATCTGGAAGGGTTTTGGGGGTTGCAGGGAGATGGATGTATTTGGGGTGTGCTGGTGGTGTGCAGGGAGTGTTTGGACATGCAGGAAGATTGATGTATGTGTGGGGGTGCTGGGTGTATTTGGGGGTGTACTGGCATCTGGGTGTGTTTTGAGGTGCATAGAGTGGGTGTATTAGGGAGGGGACAGGGAGCTAGTGTGTTAGGGGGGGGGTGCAGGGAGATTTGTGTATGTGGGGGAGGGTGTAGGGAGCTCGATTTGTTTGGGGAGTGCAGGGACCTGGGTGTGCTTGGAGGTGCAGGGAGATGGGTGTGTTTGGGGGTGCAGGGAGATGGATGTGTGTGGGGGGGGAGGGGGTGTGCAGGGAGCTAGGTTTGTTTGGGGGTACAGGGAGGTGGGTGTATTTGGGGGGTGCAGGGAGCTGGGTGTGTTTGGGTGTGCAGGGAGCTGGATGTATTTGGGGGTGCAAGCATCTGGATGGGTTTGGGGGGGCTGGTTGTGTTTTGGGGGGTTGTAGGCAGCTACATGTATTTGGAGGTGCAGGGAGTGGGTGTGTTTTGGGGTGCAGGGAGTGGAATTTATTCTGGGGTGCAGTGTATGTGGGGGTGCAGGGACATGGGTGTATTTGGGGGGTGCAGGGAGCTTGGTTTGTTTAGGGCTACAGGGAGCTAGGTATATTTGGGGGTGCAGGGAGCTGGGTTTGTTTGGAGGTGCAGAGAGATGGGTATGTTTGGAGGTGCAGGGAGCTGGGTGTGTTTGGGTCTGCAGGGAGCTGGGTTTGTTTGGGGGTGCAGAGAGATGGGTATGTTTGGAGGTGCAGGGAGCTGGGTGTGTTTGGGTGTGCAGGGAGCTGGGTTTGTTTGGGGATGCAGGCATCTGGGTGTGTTTGGGGGGGCTGGGTGTGTTTGGGGGTTGTAGGCAGCTTGGTATGTTTGTAGGTGCAGGGAGTTGGTGTGTTTTGGGGTGCAGGGAGTGGAATTTATTCTGGGGTGTAGGGTGTGTTTGGGGGTGCAGGGAGATGGGTTTGTTCTGGGGTGCAATGAGGTGGGTGTGTTTGGGGTTGCAGGGAGATGGGTGTATGTGGGGGTGCAGGGAGATGGGTGTATTTGGGGGGTGCAGGGAGATGGGTTTGTTTAGGGGGTTCAGAGAGCTGGGTTTGTTTGGGGGTACAGAGAGCTGGGTGTATTTGGGAGGAGGGTGCAGGCAACCAGGTGTGTTTGGGGGGTTCAGGGAGCTGAGTGTATCTTGGGGGGGTGTATGCAGCTTGTTAAGTTTGGAGGTGCAGGGAACAGGTGTATTTGGGGGGTGTAGTGAGCTGGGTATATTTGGGGATGTTCAGGGAGACTAGGCTATCGGACCTGGACTATTCTACCATCTATAATCCTAGACCACGGCTAACGGACTTCTACGATTCTATTCTCTCCAATCCCAGGACCTGCAAGTATACCGATTAACCCTCTCTCTGCAACCCAGACCCGGCAACGCTATACAATCCGCCTTCCAGGCACGCTTCCGCTGCTGTGGGTGCGTGGCTTTGTACCTTCACACCTCTGTACCGGGGTCTTGCCTTGTTTGTGGGTAGCGTGAGCGATACAATGGGGAAGCTTTGTTTTTAGCAGTTTGTTTAGAAACCTTAAGGGTTTATTACAGAATTTCTTTATTTTTCTGCAGTACCACAGACAATGTGAGATATTAGCGCTGGTACTGCCGCACTTTTTACACCCAATTGGAGAAATGTGTTGAGATTTGTTTAATTGTGCTGAGGTGAGGAATGCCCGGTTCAATATCTCAATCTGCAGTTCCCTCAAATTTGCATCCAGAGTAATGGAACGGACACTCCCGTAGCCTCTGATCAGGACCTCTTGAATTACCAGATCAGGGAAGTCCACCTGCCACTTAACCAATAAAAGACTCCAGAGACCCACAGTACAGGGCTCTATAAGGGCAGTATAGATAAGTTTAGAGGTAAAACGGCGATCTCAAGACCAGACGCCAAGGCATTGTGTTCTAATAGGGATGGATGTTCCCTCATCAAGGAAGTCACATAATGTCTCAACTGTAAGTATGCAAAGAAGTATTTATTTAGTAATTGATATCTTTCTCAGAGTTGTTGGAAAGTTGGAAAATGTGTTGTCCCGTGTTAAAACAATGTGAGACATGAACAAGTCCTATACTGGCCCAAGTCCTGAAAACGGCGGTCTCTTAGGCTGCCGTAAAGTCTGAGTTCCCTACAATCGGTAACAACCTGGATACTCTCAGTGGTATATATACCATATGTATATGGTTTGACACTCCATATCAGGGCTGTCTGTTCACTGGCGGATCACTCTTTGACAAAGGCCCACGGGCTGAAACGCGTCAGAGGATCCGCCAGACTTTTACCATGATGTTGGATTAAACGTTTTTTCTTTACCACCACTGCCTGCTTGCAGTTCTTTTCCTCGGCTGTGCATCGTTCCTGCCTCCGACGGGAGGTGAGTTCTCTTACTCTCAGTGGTAGTTTAAAATATTTTCTGACTTTACGCCAGGCTCTTACAGTATCTCCAAACATAATCCCATTCAGAATGTTATTAGCATTTCCTTATCCTGTAGGAAGGGCAGGAATCCCAGGGAGTGTGGGAGAGCCAGCTGTCACATAGTAGATGAGGCCAGCACGCATTGAATCCATGGGCTAGCCTTTGTCTCAGGCCAGATGTGGTGCTTGGGGACAATAGAGATTTGGGGAAGGGAGCAGACTCATACCGGTGGAACACGCACTCCAAGAGCGGATGCATTATTCAACCTCAACAGTGCAGTGAGGTGCCTATCTCTTTTTGGGAGCACTTGTTTGTGACAGGGGTAAGGGAAGTACCTAGATCGGATTGATCTAAGGGAACGGGCCAGAAGAATGCGCTAGGAGCCCCGAAACGTTGCACCCCTTATTGCCCTGTTTTATCCCCTCCCCCTCCTTTCCCCTTGTCTCCCCTTACCTGGTCTCCCTTTTCTAGTGCATTTTTTTCCTCCTTATATGTTTGTGTATTTTGTGACATAGTATTGTATATTTCTTAAATATTATTTCGCCTATATGGTATCTTGGGTATATGTAGATGTTTGCTCCATATAACGTTCAGTATATAAGTAAAGACTATATTTTGTGCAAAACCTTTTTGACAATTTATTACACTCATATTCTCATTGTGTGCTGGGAACATACCCCATGTTCTAAATTTTAATTTTGGATGAAATTAGGGTTCCTCCTTGTTCTCCTGCACCACTTCTTTATTTACCTGTTTATATGCTTCATTTTAGGTGCTGCTATAAATCTTATACTTATTGATATTCTTATTGTGCCATGTAAAATGAAAATCTTTAGGGTGAAGTAATTTCCATACATCTGTAACTGCTAATTCATTATTGGGTATAAGAAGAGGTGTACTAGATGTCCTGGATCTATGTTGTATATTTTCTTTGGTCTTGTGACTACTCAGGAGATTACTTCCCCTCCTTGTCCCTCTCTCCCATCTCCTGTTGCCCCTTCTACTCCTTCCCACTCCTCTCCTTTGCCTTCCACCTCTCTCCCCTTGCCACAGCGCATTCCCCGCAGGTCTCACATACCCACACGGTCCCTGAGTTCCGTCCCGTTGCCTCCTCCCTCCGTGGTGCCCACGGCGCGGCGTTCCGTGCGCCTGGTGACGCGACCGGTGCGTGCGCTCCCTCAGCCCACGATGGGCATGCACACACGCTCCTCCGCTGGTCTCCCTGATCCACCTGCTCCCTCCTCCCTGCCTCTGCATGCCGTCTCGCGGTCGCAGGTCACGCATGCGTTTCCCTTCTCTGGGCTTCGTGCTCCTCCTGCATCCTTCCCTTGCTCCGTGCGGTCCCTCTCTGTGTTGCAACCTGTGCGCACGCATCCCCATTTTACAGAGGGCGCGCGCACATGCTCTTCTTATCCTGTTCCCCATGTCTCCGCCTCCCAAGCCCTCCAGGCCATTCCCCTGACTGCCCCTTCTGTCTCCTCCTCTTCTCTCCCTGTCCTATCCCTGTCGTCTCCCACTTCTCTCTCTACTCCTCCCCTCTCTCCTATTGGTATGCCCTCCTTTATAACCCCTATCTGTCCACTTCTTCCCCGCTCTGCATAGTTCCTGTTTCCCTGTGTGTACCTGACCTATGCTGTGCTCCCTCTGTTCCTGTTGTTTCCTGCTCCTGTGTTATCTTGGATTTCCCTGGCTTTGACCCCTGCTTGTCCTGGACTACTCTGCTCTCTGGTATCCCTTTGAATCCTGCTACGCATACCACTACGCTTACCTCTGGCTTCCTAGGACCTGGCTTATACTCTGACGATTCTAACCTCTGGACTCCTGAACATTGGCACATGGACACGACTATTCTTACGGACATCCCCAAGCATTGCAAGTATAATCTAACAACTCTTCCTACAGGCCCAGCAACGCCATACCACACTCCGGGCTTGCTCCCACTGCTGTGGGTGTGTGGTATCATACCGTTCCCACCTCAGTACTGGGGTCTAGCCAGGTCTGCGGGCATACAGGCGTGACAGTTCTCAGGCTGCAGCCATTCCCCAGTCCTTAGCTTGTTACACATGTAACTTTCCATTGGCTTCCCAGTCTGTTGTCCTGGCAACCCCCTTGTACTCCTTAGTTAGTTGAGCTGTCCCCTCCTCCCCCTGCAAGTTAGCACAGCCCTCACTTTATTTCCTGCTTGTCCAGAAAATGTGTGATGGCCACAAACCCAGGCAGAAAACCAAACCAAGATCGTTGTGCTGTGTAAAACAAATGTGACTAGCGAGTGCTGGTTGTAAAGTCTGCCCCATTGGGTGTGAAAAAACAAAACAAACAAAAAATGTTTTTTCAAAATGGCTGACTAGAAATGTTTGTTTTGCAATGCACAAGCATGTGAAACAGTGTCCCTTCAGGCCTTATGATGAGGATGATGATAATGGGCGTCCCAACGTGGCCCGGAAAGGGAAGCAGTACCAGATGTGTATATGGTGTACAGAGCACGGCCACCTGAGACAGCGTACCTTCAGTGCCACTGATGCATTTCTAAGGTAAAAAAAAAAGAGAACAATTCCTCAACTTGCAGAGGAAGTTGCAGAAACATTTAAAGAT
Source organism: Ascaphus truei (assembly GCF_040206685.1). NCBI lineage: Eukaryota > Metazoa > Chordata > Amphibia > Anura > Ascaphidae > Ascaphus > Ascaphus truei. The sequence continues at coordinate 27,187,160 of NC_134491.1, forward strand.
GATCCTGAGATGTCAGGAAAGCGTGTGTTAGATAGGAGCCGAAATGTACAGTACAGCAGCCCAGATTGACGGATGGATTCATCAGGGGTTTGGAGGATTTCTTGAGCTGCATTGAAAAGGCCCTGTCATGATAATATCATGAGATATTAGGCCGTTTAATCCCTTTGGTGCTTGAGGGGTTAATGAGCTACACTTGTTTTAACAAAATACAAAATGCTGGGTTTGAAACAGGTCAGGACTGTTTCTTTGGTCTGCTCTGAACTTCAAAGGGACTTAATTGGGGCAGGGGTCCATCCTGGATAGCCCACTCAAGGTGTCAACAGTTCTAATCAAGTTCTATAGACATGGTCTGGTAGAGTAGCTTCAAAGCATCATCTAAAAGGGGTGGGCTTATGCCGGTGCCATGAGGAAAAAATGTATTTAAGTCTGGGCAAAGATTTCAAAAATCAGATCTCACCAGAGGCATGGTTTGGACAAAGCACGTGAGACCTCATGTTCTGAACCAGCAACTCTATGGGGAAAATCCATAGCATTTGGTCAAGTATAGGATTTTCTGTCTGTTTAACCCTTTTATTTTAAGAAGCTGTTCTGCGTTGTATTGTAACTATATGTTTTCTTGGTAATACCTTTTTTGTAATCTAAGCTCTGTATTTTTATATATGTAGCGCTTATTCCCCCCATAGTGAGATTGGGGTGGGTATGCTTCTTCAGCTACTTCACTAGGGGTTGGGCTGTACCTGTTGGTAAACAGGAGGGCTGAGTGCTCCGCGATGTTGTGGGGAGAAACAGGACAGGTTCACAGGTTACCATAGTTCTTGCTTGGTGCACCGCCTCCAGTCAGCATGGATCCTCTGTGAGAGCAGGGGATGGCCCATACTGACACCTTGTTCTTCATAATGGACACTGATTCACACAGGTTCTGGGTACAACTGAATCTTTATTGCAGGCAGATGTTACAACAGATCAGATGCATCCCTTTTCTTCATTCCCCTTCTTGTAGAGCCATGGTTAAGGCTTGAGGCCCAGACCATGCCTTATAGACTCCTCTTCTGCCTCCTAGTGAGACAGAGGGTAGCAGGTCCTCACTCCCAGGGGGAGGAGAGAGAGTGACAAGAGACCCAGAATTTAGGAAAGTGCCAATATTTATATCATTTGGGGAGTGGCTGTAACTCTGACTCATAACAAGCCAGATCTGGATACTGAGAGGCCCTCACATCCAGTGTGTGGTCCAATAAGTACCCACCCCTCAGGTTGGCACTCTCTGGCTGTTGCTAAGGCCCGCCCTTGGATACGTTACTTATCCAAGTCTGCAAAAGCACACAAGGCCTTATGAAGGAATTATCCCATCCACTGCCTGCACCTAACAGGGCTTACATTGGTAGGGCCCAGGAAAAGATAGCAGCCGGGAGGCTATGATATATATATATATATATATATCAATTTAATATATATATATATATTAAAAATGTAATAAGTAATGCTTTGGGCTCTGAATTAACTGATTGCAGGCTCTGGGGAGAGTAATTAGGTTTCGGACACATTGTGCTACAACTGATTTTGGTGTGTTAATGTTCATAGTTTTTTGTATAATAAATAGGGACTTTGGGGTCCTGGCTAATATTAGTCTGATATCTTTTATCATATTTGCTTACCCTCAGGAGGTGGCAGTGGATAGATATTGTGACGGGAGGGGGTAACCAGGCTATTTAATAAAGGTTAAGCCCGCTGGTTACCCCTGAACCCGTGGGGTCCCTGGTACCTCCTTAAGCCAGGGACCAGGGATAATACATGCTGGAAAATAAAATGACCCTGTTTTTTCATGTTCCCTTATCCCATGAACTGTAAAATTTCTTGTGTGTCAGTTTTAGGGGGGATATTTGGGTGGAAATACAATTATTTTGGTTGCAGGAGTTGGGGGGCCAAAGTTGCTGGTATTCATTTAATTCTCCCCAGCGAGCAGGCAGGATTTGCCGGTACGCAGGGTGAATTATACCGGGGCTTCCCTGTGTCCCCCAGACTCCTGGATTTCGAGCCCAAATATCCCCAAGTTGTTTCCCTTATAAGTATAAGGTCCCCCAAAGTATATTCTGTAATGAAGTGTACTTTATATCGTGTTTTGCGTTTACTATAAGGTTCTATACAGACAGCCCAGGCATATGGTTAAGGTGCCAGCTAGTTTACATAGAGTCCATAGATGGAGGTGGAGACGGGATCTTGAGAGGTGTCGGGGTGCTAAGTGGACGGGGCAGGGCTGAGTACAGGTTCTGGAGAACAGAGACCCCCTGGGGGGAAACCTTCTGGTCTGCTGGACACAGTGGCGCCTGCCCAGTGGGTGGCAATGGGCTGGCTAAGGAAAAGATGGAGATCGTAGGTTCTTTTCCTATGGGCCAGAACATATGTTCCGCCCACGGGGCGTCCCGAGCAGTTTCAACATGCCCCCTGTCTCTGACCTCATCAGCCAGATGAGCCATGCTCTGAGTGGCTGCTGAGAATACTCCCACGCTCTGAGTGGCTGAAAAGCTCTGTCCATGTTAAAACATAGGGAATAGTAGTCTCTAAAAGGGGCTGCTGCAAATCAGAGCTTGCTCTCTCTCTTTTGAGACTTGTAGATAGTCTTGGGACTGGTCCAGTGAAGTGCCGGTAAGGTTTCCCAGGGGCATTGCGATACCAGGGAATTCCTAGCCTAGCTGAGGACTGGTCCTGAGGAGTGAAGTTACCTGTTCCAGGCGTATTCCAGCTCTGTGGAGTGAACAAGGTCAGCCTTTGCTGAAGCAGGCGCCTTGCACCTAGAAAATCCTAGTTTTTACTCCTAGACCCAAAGTAAGTGTGTATATTCTTTGTATTTTGTATTTCTGTGTGTTTCCGAGGTCTTATCCGAATAAACCTAATTTTATTTCATTATTGTGTTTTGCCTATTGACTGATCCCTTTAAATATAAATGTGTTAAAAGTCTTGTGCTACCGTGACAGGCTTTTTTCTGGTGGCAGCGGTGGGATTGATTTTCAATTGAGTAGGGGTTAATATTAACTTACTGTTTCCTAGTGGAGGCTAAAGGTGTGTTGGCTAGAGTAGCCGGTGTATTAACCCTGGTTGCATTTCGAAGTCACGTGCTCACTTGTGTGCTGTTCGTGGCGGTGATATATTGGGACGGATTGAGGAGAGATAGAACTCATTTGAGGGACCAATGCGGAGGTCAAGAGTGGGGCAGCAGGTTAGCTATGTACTAACAACTGTGGAGGAGAAAGAACCACAATTGTGTAGCACTCTCTCACTGAACATGGATGATAAGTGTGGAAATTAAAATATATAATTTTGGTAGTTGGTTGTATATAGTCATACACCAAGGCACAGTGTTTTATACTATAACACTGTATCCAGGATGTATTCCTTATCCGGGGTTATTACACTCCTATTGGTTCTTTAATGCGCCATTGTATTGTTTATTTTAAAGCCATTTATTTTATCGGTTGTCTCTAATAAAGTATATATTTTAAATTGTCTGGCGTATGAGAGTATTCTCAGGTTATTCAGTCATTTTGGAGAATGAAGCAGCAAAGAAATAAGTATGAATACTTGAAGGAATGTGTGATTCTACTACAGTCCAATGTTAGGAAGTGTAATAGGGACTTAACCCTGTCTAAATGAGGCTTCAATAGAAATCCTCTAGTGGTCTAAGGAATCCAGCAGGGAGCTGGTTAATTGCAGCTAAAGACAATTAACCAGTCTCCATATGGCTAATCTGTCCTGTTGAAAAGCCTCCTGCTGGAAACTGCTTAGAGAGACTCCTGAGCACAGTCACAGCTGTGCTGCCACAGGAGATGATGTCTTGAGCACAAGGCTGTGCAGATATCAAGACACCAGGAACCAGACCTCTATCCCTGGGCACTGAGGACCCTGGAACCCGCCAGAGGGTGGCCCCTCAACGGACACCAACCAGACTCAGAGACTGCCACAAAAGGCCCCCTGCTTACAGGTACCTCTTGTAACTTTGGGGGCTGTAGGTTGGCTACACACAAGGGAAACTCCCGCACCGCCACAATATGAACCACGTTGAGGTGGTTACTAGGTAAGGGATTGGAGTATACAGAAGAAAAGGAACCTAGTATATTAGCACTCAGTCAAACTAAATGTATAATGATATAGTTAAAATACTTTATTGGTAAACAATGAAAATAAAAAAATGGGCTTTAAAATAACAATATGTCAAACAGCACGTTACTGTGATAATTCGGAACTTAACTAGAGGTGGTTAAGTAGTGTATACATATGGAGATCCTTGATAGATATTCAGGATCCGATGCTATGTATATAGCCTCCTATGTATATGGAGATAAGTCCGTGATGTATCCACCACACAGATGATGTCAGTCCTGATGTATATTCTCAGAGCGTGTGTTGATAAGCGCTCTGAATCAAGGTGACATATATATGATGTGTAGGTATAGCATCTAAGTGAAGCAAGGCAGGAATCAATGTGTGACCATCTGTTAATGTGTGTCCGCTGTATAAATCCTAATCAAACACTAGAAGCTGCTTAATGTTGAGGAGGCACTCTATCAGTATAGATAGGGCTGTAGGTTGGAAAGAGGCTTCTCCTCCCAGCCCTGCAGATAGGGACTGGGGAAGTGAGTTAGCCCTTTCAAAGGGATAGGCTGTTTTATTTATTTTGTGGCCTCTACATTATTTAAAGTGATGGACTGAATAAAGCCATGGTTTAATTTCCCCCAAATCTGTCTCCCTGGTTGTACCTCTGCACGTCTCTTACAGGAAGTATCAGTAACGAAGACGCTACAGGGATGTGAAGAAAGCTGCTAGTGTGATTCAGTCATGATATAGATCCTACGTCATAATCAAGCAAGCTGTGTGTTCCTATAAGCGTATCTACAATGCCGTTGCAGTACTACAATCTGCTTTTGACAAAACTCAGAATGCAAGAAACAAGTTACGATGGAGTAGCACAATAAAAATCCAGTCATACTACTGTGCCCACATGGTCCAAAGTAGATTCCTTGCTGTGAAAGCAGCCGCTGTAAAGATACAGTCTCTGATGAGAAAGAGACAGAAATGTGCCTGCTATCGCAGGCTGAGAAAGGGGTCACTGGATATCCAGCGGTGCTTCCATCTGAATAAATTAATGAGTCAAGAAAGAGAGGCCCAAGTCTACAAGTCTGCCGACTGTAAAAGAGAGGTGCCATGGGGTACAGTTGGAGTTGATGAGTTGATGAGAACTCCTCCAAAGTTGAAGTACTGGAGATAAATGATGCTAAGCCAGACACAGATGGTCGTGTGAGTGACACGGACGAGGAGATAACGTGATGCGTGGAAATACTTGTTGCCAAGCGAATGAAAGAGGAGGTGGAGAAATGGAAAGATAAACTTGAGCAAGAAGTCCTCGGCAAGCGATTAAAATGTTAGGAACTAGAGCGAATATTTGAAGAGATACTGGGTGAGGGCATAAGTTACAAAGACTTTAGAACTTGTCTTCTCTTCAATCTTGACTTCACATCATGGCTAGGATTTTATAAAGAGGTAGTGAAATACCGTGCGTCATGCCCTGATGGCCCGGTAATTGCCCCAAAGGGAAAAACAAAAATTGCTGGGGGAGTAAAGAGGTTCTTGGAAAAAGACATTTCACCAAGGAGATCCAGGTCCTTGGATCCAGTTGGAAGTTGTACAGTCTGATACATAAAAGACTGGAGGGAAGGTTAAAAACATCTTCAATTGTAAGTCGAGGGGAAAAAAAAGGAAAGTGATTGAAGTTGGACGTATTCGACAGTGATGCTGGTGCACGGTAATGGTGCATGGGCCGCTCCGCAGGACAATGTTATGATGGGGAGAGGGATATGTGACAGTCGCTGTCTGTGCAAAACAGAGAGAGGTGCAATGTGTGTGTCTCCAGCGTGCAAGAGGTTAAATTCCTCTGGAAAGTCTAGCTGCAGGTGCAGCTAATTAAGACAGAACTCCTGACTGCAAATGGGTTTAAAAAGGCAGTCAGCAGCTGCCAGCTGAGAGAGACTTTCCCCAACTAGGAAGGAAGCTGGTTGATATGGTTCCCCAGGCCTGCTGGACGCAGGGCCTGATGGGACCACCTAGGACCCACACCCAGGAAGAGACTCTCCATGAAACTGAACAAGCCTGCTGGATGCGGGGCGTGTTTTCAAGGAACCAACGTTCCATAGTCAGACAGAACTGCAGAGCAGTCCTGTCAGTTTTGCAGTATCCAAAGGGATTTCCTGGACTCTCTTGGGACAGAGTTTCTACAACCACACATAAGGACTTGATATTATGTTTTCTATACATTAGTGTATTGTTTAAAGCTGGAAACTGGGCTAGGCAGCCAGTATGTTAGTCAGACACTGTTGTGTACTTAGTCTCCCAAAGGTGAGTAGGTTTTTATTTTATGATTTAGTTTGCCTTAAAGGAACAGTGGGCCTATTTGTTATTGATGTGGAAAATACTGACCCTACCGCAAGGCTGTCCTGCCACACCATCTAGAGTCTTTGACACATGACTTAGTTTCCAGCAAAAACGTTATGTTTTAAGTCCCTACAATATAGAAACACCTTTTTTTTTTACATTGTTTCTCAGGCCATTAATAGATACAAATGTGCACAATTAGCACAGTTACAGAATAAAAAAGGTATACTAGTAAAAACGATGGGGGGAAAAAGTAAGTAAATAGAAAAACAAAGAGGAAAAAAAATAGTAAATATAACTTGAGAACATTTTTATTCTGGAGGCCAGGGTCATGTGTAGGATGATTAGCCCAGATAGGTTCAACTCGGCCCTCTTTCCAAAACACAACAAGTCCTGTATATTTTCTTCACTTTATTTTAGGGAAAGCAGCAATAAAGACAGGCACTTGTAGATGAGATGTTTGTGATGGAATAATGTCACTCTGTGGGTGCTTTGTAGTAAGGGCAGGTGAAAAGGATAAATCCTGCCACTAGAGCAATGACAGAAGATACTCACTCAGCCAGTGATGAAGGTGGAAAAGGAAGTGCGAGTGTATGATGGGTAACAAGATAGCCTGGGGACAGACCATCTGTGGACAAGGCAGAGGGGGAGAAGGCAGACTAACCCAATCTGAGGGAAAGGCTGAGGTTGCTATAGCAACTCACTGAAAAGTCTAAGTAAACAACAAGTGTAACGAAATGTTGCTCTTTACGTGCAGCAAACTGCTGGAACAGGGGAAATATCAGGCAACTGAACAAGGGAGAAATGAATCCCATAAGCTGAAAGGGGAGACAGAGGAATATGGAATCTAGTTCCAGGACAATTTTCATGTTTTTAAACCTTTGGGGCCCTTGGTGCTCCTCACTGCATGTACGTCAACTGGATTGAATAATTCAAACCACAATTAATTTGTAAGAAAATAAAAAACGAACATCCGTTTGATCCTTGTTCTATTCCTATGCATTTTATTTTGACACAGCTAGTATTGTACCTATACGCTATGTGTAACACCGTACGCATTATAAACTAGCCACAGGTTTTAAAAAGCCTTTTATTATTGCATTATGCATATAAGCCCAAGCATATAAGAAATTGTAATAACTATTATCTCTGTATGAAGGTGAAATGTATTTGTTGTTACTTTGTTCTCGCTAGGTTGTGTTCCGACACTATTTTCTGCTATACAGTCTATTAAAGGTTAAGTTTTAAGCACTTTACTCCGCGAGCAGCACCAGCCACCAAATTTCCTCCTAGTCATAAGCATCCTTTAGTCATAACCACGAAGGTATATGCGTATACCGCCTGCTAAAAATGCTAAAATACTATCCAGTCATAAGTAGCTGTGCCCGCAGTAGGAACCTTTTTTTTACCCTCTCTTTCGGGGTCCATTTCTCTATAATTGTAAGAAAATTATCCTTTAAAGAGTAATTTTTTTTTAAATCACCCGTTTACCTGCAATAGAAACATTGTGCTCTTTGAAATGTGCACGTTTCACACCCCTTCTTGCTTTGTCCACCAATGACTATAGCCTGGAGCAGGGGTGCGCCCCCCCCCCCCTGCCTCCTTAACTCCTGCCTCGCGCCCCCTCTCCTCCTCGGCTCCGGCGTCAAATGACGCCATGGGGTCCTGTGACGTCATGTTACCATGGCAACGTGACATCACGTGACCCCGCAGCGCCGTTTGGTGCCGGTTACCATGACGACGCGTTGCCGTAGATCAGGTAAGAGAAGCTGCAGAGGCCTCACGCGGTCCCACCGGCACTTAAATTAATCTGTAGCCGCTGTGCCCCCCCAGGGAATTCTCCAGCCCCCCCCAGGGGACGCGTCCCCCGCTTTGGGCACCGCTGGCCTGGAGCATGCTTCTCCATTCTCTGGGGAAAGGTTGCAGTAAAAGTCTTATTCTCTTCTCTCTTAAAATGTCATCATTATTCGCATCCTCACTCCAACCTGTACAATACATTTCCTGAAAGAGCGTTTTAAGGATATCCCAATTTCAGCACAGGTGGCTCAATCAGAGGCTCAGTCGAAGACTGAGCCTCTGATTGAGCCACCTGTGCTGAAGCAGGGACTAATTGAGCCACCTTTGTTGAAGCTGAGATATCCTTAAAACCTGACCTGTTGGGGGTTCTTGAGGACTGGAGTTGAGCACCACTACTTTATACCACACATCCATTCCCTCAACAATACCTGCTGTTTCCACTTCCGAAGCTTTGCTAAAATATTTATTCACCATGTAATCCACCAAAATTCAAATTCATGCACTTTTAATGTCCCAACTGGACAACTGAAACCTGCTCCCAGTCTGTCTCCTCCTCCTCCTCCTCTGACTGTCCTCCCTCCCGTCCAACCTAAATGCTGCTGCCAGACTCATCTACCTCACCAACCGCTCTAGGTCTGCTGCTTCACTGGGGAAATCCCTACACTGACTCCCCATACCCAGCAGAATCAAATGTAAGGTCCTGGTTCTCGCCTACAATGGTCTTCATGATACAGCCCCTCTCTACATTGCCAATCTAAGGCTGAGTCCCCAGCGTAGGCTGCGAGCGCGCCACACACCACAGCACTGCCCTCTATGGGGCAGGCCCCAGTGGCCGTGTGTGTGGGCACGCAAAGCGTGATGACGCAGGGCAGACAAGAATTTTGTCTTCCCATGCCGCGACGCGATCACGTGGTCGGCGCGCAGTCACTGAAGGGGCAGATATGCCCCTTCTTGGCCATGTCCCCATTATGGCCCCGCGCCCCATGCATCCCATCACTCCCCTACAGACTGCACAATGCGGCTTTCAACTGTGCACGTGCCACCAGGTGCGCGTGCTGCAGGTAAGACGGGGGCCGTAGCCTAATCCTCAAGTCCTCTCCCACATAGTCTCTGCTCAGCTCATCACCTACTGTTCTCCTCCTCCTTCATTCCTTCCTCTCACTCCCACCTACAAGACTTCTTCATGGCTGCTCCAGAACTGTGGCACTCCTTACTCCGCACCATTAGACTCTCAAACTCTTCACCAAAATGTACAAAGGTTCCCTCAAAACCCACATCTTTAATGAGGCCTACCCAGCACCCTCCTGATCATCCTACAGTTAATACTATGTTGTTTCATTATACCTCCACCTATCCTTGTGTCATCTCCCATTCCTTTTATATTGTAAGCTTATCAGAGCAGGGATCTGTTGTAGCAAAGTTATGCAATGTTACCTTGTGAGGTTTTGCACTTCCTAGTACAAGTCTTAGTCTTCTCTGTGAGAATACGTGACTGCATGCTTTATCTGAGACATGAATACAAAATAGACCTGTATGGTGCCAAGCATGACAATCCCAATGTTTGTAGACAGCAAACAAATAGTCCCTCAGTGGATTCTTCTCGGTCTGTTTATGCTGACGTGTGGCTCCTGAAGGTTCTCACGGCACCCAAGCACATATGTAAAAGATAAAGACAGAAACAAAGCACCAATAGTACCCCTGACGAAGAGACAGAGGGGTCTTGAAACGCGTAGGGTGAATTTTGGACTCTCAGGGACACCGTAGCTGAATCCGGAGAGCGGTGACGCAAGAAGGACACCACTCTACACGGAGTGAGCAACCGGGAGATTCCAGCCACAAAGAAACCTACTTACAAGGTGCAAGTTCAAGGAGCTCATTGTAAGTAGGATTTCAGTTTTAACCTGCCGGAGAGTTGGGCCCATCAGGATCCATAGGAGCTCAGTGAACATCACAGCTCACTTTGCAGCATATTATTATATTGCAGTATTTTATTGTTTTATACCCAATAAATAGTATTCTTGAGGAATATATTTTTTCAGCATTGCAGTGTTCAGCACATTTTGAATTGCAGTCCTGTTTACCTCTAACCAATTGGTCAAAGATAATGCACTATTGGTGCTTTGTTTCTGTCTTAATCCTACCGTAGCAGGAGCAAAGATAGAGCTCCCGGACGAAGCCAAAGGGGCGAAACGTACATCGGGGCTCTCTTGTTGTGTGTACTCCCTGATGTCCACCCATTTTTTGATGAAACATCATTGTGCTGTTATTGCACATTTTCCCGTTTTTTTCAAGGACCAATGTATCTTGTGCTTTGCAAGCAGCTACCCTACAAATATATGGCCTGTCCTTATCTTCAAATCAGCTAAGTACTGATATATCAGTGCCTGTTACTTTTCATCACAGGACTTTGATAACATAGTTTTGTTAGCTTAGGGACGTTTCTGCTTTATTTACCTGTGGGACGCATGTACATATACTTTTTTGGGGACCTTATATCACTTTCTTTAGTCCCTGCTTATTTGTTCATGTGTGTTGCTTTAGCACTGGTCATTCATGATTCGTTGGTGCCCTTGGTATATGTTTATGTAGGTGGTTACTTATAACCTCTATCTTTGCTCCTGGTACGGTAGGATATATTCAGAGACCGGCTGGCCTCACTAGGCAGAGGGCTTATCTCTTATCTCAGAGCCCTCTTCCCAAGATATATTCACATGTGAGGTTTTATTATCAGTGTGCATTTAGCCAATGGGTGTCTCTTTATTATAAGGGTTTTTCCTAGTTATAATTACAGGGCAGGGTCAGGGATTGTTTTATGATTGTTATATGTAATTTTATGTGACGGTTTTCATTAATAAATTCTGTTTACTATCTGTATACTTGAGTGCTATATCTGGGATACTTTCTTTTTCTTTCTGTGGTTTCATATATTATGTCCCAAGCACCGTCAGTGTCTGTTACACTATAGTCTATCACACTGATTTAAGTACCATTAACTCATTATAGTCTGTAGCAGGCATTCTTTTTTGTACACACACACACACACACACACACACACACACACACACACACACACACACACACACACACACACACACACACACACACACACACACACACACACACACACACTGTGTTTGTGTCAGTATATATATTTTTATTGCTCAAAATAACGTACATATACACATCATATACATATCTGTGCATGTACTATATATATATATATATATATATATATATATATATATATATATATATATATATATATATATATATATAATGTGTGTGTGTGTATATATATATATATATATATATATATATATATATATATATATATAGACACATATGCCCACACACACAGTTTGCTTCGCAGGGTTACGTGATCCTGAGTGCTCTCACTGTACAGTATATGGATATTAGTATGTGTTAGAGACCGGGACAGTTACTGGCACAATTGACCTGAGGGTGGTTGGGGGGTGGGGGGAATTCTGTTTTGTCCCTTGTACTGCCCCACCAGAAGAAGCTGCAGAGGAGGGGGTATATTTTATTTACAGCACATTTTTAAAGGGGTCACAGGACATCCAGGGGGTATATACCTGAAGTAGCGGAGCGCTGTATGTGTATATATATATATATATATATATATATATATATATATATAAAATCAAAAAGTAAATAGATGATACCGTTCTGTGGCTAACGAAATGCTTTTATTTGTGCGAGCTTTCGAGATACACTGATCTCTTCTTCCGGCGATGTTACAATGAAGAAGAAGAGATCAGTGTATCTCGAAAGCTCGCACAAATAAAAGCATTTCGTTAGCCACAGAACGGTATCATCTATTTATTTTTTGATTATTGAAGCTCGGCTAACACGGTACTGATACCTCTACATATATATATATATATATATATATATATATATATATATATATATTTCAGAATAAATGAGTTCTTCAGTATTAGGTGATACCTTTTTTTCTTTGGACTAACAATTTATGACATAGGACAAGCTTTCGAGAGTACTCCTCTCTTCCTCAGGTCGCAATACTGATATACAAAGGAATCTATGGCTAAAACTGTGTAGAAAAAACCCCACAGATATGTACTGTAGATAAGGTAGGGTGTTAGAAGCCATTGTAGGGTGACAAGGAATGGTATGGAGGGGGAGGGGGATGCTGGGGGAGAAGGTGTGAATAAAATAGAGGCAGGCAGGATATTTACAAACAATTTTGATAGGTTGTGAGAAACCGCATATCCGCATTAAGTCCGTTGGTTTTGGTGTCAGAGTCTTATCATTCTGAGTTCAAATGTTTTCCGTTCTTGGGTGCTTTTAAACATTCCATTAAGGATTTTGATAATGGAATGTTTAAATGCACCCAAGAACGGAAAACATTTGAACTCCGAATGATAAGACTCTGACACCAAAACCAACGGACTTAATGCGGATTCTCACAACCTATCAAAATTGTTTGTAAATATCCTGCCTGCCTCTATTCTTATTCACACCTTCTCCCCCATCACCCCCCTCCCCTCCATACCATTCCTTGTCACCCTCCAATGGCTTCTAACACTTTTAACACCCTACCTTATCTACAGTACATACTGTATCTGATTTGGTTGTTTTTTGAAAGATCCGTCATGATCAGCATTTTGGGAGGGGGGGGGGGGGAGGGGGGTTCTGGAGTAGGTCCCACTAGAGTCTGAAACAGCAGGTATGTAACCTGTATTGGATATGGCAGGGGTGCTCAACTCCAGTCTCCAAGCCCCCACTCCCCCAACAGGTCATGTTTTCAGGATATCCCAGCTTCAGTCAGAGACTGAGCCTCTGATTGAGCCACCTGTGCTGAAGTAGAGATATCATGAAAACCTGACCTGTTGGGGGGGGGGGGGGGGGGGGTTGCTTGAGAACGGGAGTTGACCACCCCTGGGATATGTGACCCAGAAATGTATACTTTTTCTACATATTTGTTCTCAGTGCTGGTTATTGGGAGACTGTCATTTTTTTCACTTGCTATTATGAATTTGACCATGCACGTAATTGTCCTTAGGACATTGGCAGTGCTGTATATGTATTTATATATATATATATATATGTACACACACATATATATTCACACCCTCAGTACATGTCCCTGTAGATCTCCTGCAGTAGAGGGTGCAGAGCTGTGCTGCTCTCCGTGCGTTTGATGCTCTGAACAAGCTCTGCGTGCTCAGTTACCAGCTGACGCAAGTCGGCCATCTTGTGCAGGAGTTTTGGGAAGAGGAAGGGAGCGTCGGGGTGAGACGTCTGTAAGTGGCGTGCGAGAGCGCTCAGAATTCCCTCTTGGATGTCCTCCACCTGAGAGGGGTTCATGAGGCCTGGGCGGTCTGAGGGGATACAGGGGGGGGGGGGGAGAGGAATGAGGAAGGGGGAGATGAGTGAGGAAGGGGGTGGAGGAGGGGAAGGGGGAGAGGGAAGGGAGAGGGAAGGGAGGGGGAAGGGGGTGGGGAGAGGGGGAAGGGGGTGGGGAGAGGGGGAAGGGGGTGGGGAGAGGGGGAAGGGGGTAGGGGAGAGGGGGAAGGGGGTAGAGGAAAGGGGGTGGGGAGAGGGGGAAGGGGGTGGGGAGAGGGGGAAGGGGGTGGGGAGATGGGGAAGGCAGAGGGGAGAGGGAGGGGGTGGGGAGGGAAAAGGAAGAGAGGGTGGGGAGGGGTTAGAGAGGACGGGTGGGGAGGGCAGGGGGAGAGGAGAGAAGAAATGTGAGGGAAGAGGGAAAGTGAAGGGGGGAATGGGGAGAAGAGGACGCAAGGGGGAAAGGGGAGGGTGGAGAGAGAAGGAGTGGAGGGGGAAAGGGTGGAGGGGGAAGAGGTTCAGGAGGAGGGAAGGGGGAGAGGATTGAGGAAATGGGGGAGAGGGTTGAGGAAATGGGAGAGGGGGAAAGGGGTGAGGGAGGGGGAAAGGGGTGAGGGAGTGGGGGGGAAGAGGGGCGAGGGAGGGGGGGGAAGAGGGGCGAGGGAGGGGGGGGAAGAGGGGCGAGGGAGGGGGGGGAAGAGGGGCGAGGGAGGGGGGGGAAGAGGGGCGAGGGTGGGGGGAAGAGGGGCGAGGGTGGGGGGGAAGAGGGGCGAGGGTGGGGGGGAAGAGGGGCGAGGGTGGGGGGGAAGAGGGGCGAGGGTGGGGGGGAAGAGGGGCGAGGGAGGGGGGGAAGAGGGTCGAGGGAGGGGGGGAAGAGGGGCGAGGGAGGGGGGGAAGAGGGGCGAGGGAGGGGGGGAAGAGGGGCGAGGGAGGGGGGGAAGAGGGGCGAGGGAGGGGGGGAAGAGGGGCGAGGGAGGGGGGGAAGAGGGGCGAGGGAGGGGGGGGGGAAGAGGGGCGAGGGAGGGGGGGGGGAAGAGGGGCGAGGGAGGGGGGGGGGAAGAGGGGCGAGGGAGGGGGGGGGGAAGAGGGGCGAGGGAGGGGGGGGGGAAGAGGGGCGAGGGAGGGGGGGGGGAAGAGGGGCGAGGGGGGAAGGGGGGGGGGGGGGAAGAGGGGCGAGGGAGGGGGGGGGAAGAGGGGCGAGGGAGGGGGGGGGAAGAGGGGCGAGGGAGGGGGGGGGAAGAGGGGCGAGGGAGGGGGGGGGAAGAGGGGCGAGGGAGGGGGGGGGAAGAGGGGCGAGGGTGGGGGGGGGAAGAGGGGCGAGGGAGGGGGGGGGAGAGGGGCGAGGGAGGGGGGGGAGAGGGGCGAGGGGGGGGGGAAGAGGGGCGAGGGAGGGGGGAAGAGGGGCGAGGGAGGGGGGAGAGGGGCGAGGGAGGGGGGAGAGGGGCGAGGGAGGGGGGGGAGAGGGGCGAGGGGGGGAAAGAAGGGCGAGGGGGGGAAGAAGGGCGAGGGGGGAAGAGGGGCGAGGGGGGGGAAGAGGGGGAGGAAGAGGGGCGAGGGGGGGGAAGAGGGGGGAGGAAGAGGGGCGAGGGGGGGGGGGAAGAGGGGCGAGGGAGGGGGGGGGGAAGAGGGGCGAGGGAGGGGGGGGGGAAGAGGGGCGAGGGAGGGGGGGGGAAGAGGGGCGAGGGAGGGGGGGGGAAGAGGGGCGAGGGAGGGGGGGGGAAGAGGGGCGAGGGAGGGGGGGAGAAGAGGGGCGAGGGAGGGGGGGAGAAGAGGAGCGAGGGAGGGGGGGAGAAGAGGAGCGAGGGAGGGGGGGAGAAGAGGAGCGAGGGAGGGGGGGAGAAGAGGAGCGAGGGAGGGGGGGAGAAGAGGAGCGAGGGAGGGGGGGAGAAGAGGGGCGAGGGAGGGGGGGAGAAGAGGGGCGAGGGAGGGGGGGAGAAGAGGGGCGAGGGAGGGGGGGAGAAGAGGGGCGAGGGAGGGGGGGAGAAGAGGGGCGAGGGAGGGGGGAGAAGAGGGGCGAGGGAGGGGGGAGAAGAGGGGCGAGGGAGGGGGGAGAAGAGGGGCGAGGGAGGGGGGGGAAGAGGGGCGAGGAGGGGGGGGAAGAGGGGCGAGGGGGGGGGGGAAGAGGGGCGAGGGGGGGGGAAGAGGGGCGAGGGAGGGGGGAAGAGGGGCGAGGGAGGGGGGAGAGGGGCGAGGGAGGGGGGAGAGGGGCGAGGGAGGGGGGGGAGAGGGGCGAGGGGGGGAAAGAAGGGCGAGGGGGGGAAGAAGGGCGAGGGGGGGAAGAGGGGCGAGGGGGGGGAAGAGGGGGGAGGAAGAGGGGCGAGGGGGGGGGAAGAGGGGCGAGGGAGGGGGGGGGGGAAGAGGGGCGAGGGAGGGGGGGGGAAGAGGGGCGAGGGAGGGGGGGGGAAGAGGGGCGAGGGAGGGGGGGGGAAGAGGGGCGAGGGAGGGGGGGAGAAGAGGAGCGAGGGAGGGGGGGAGAAGAGGAGCGAGGGAGGGGGGGAGAAGAGGAGCGAGGGAGGGGGGGAGAAGAGGAGCGAGGGAGGGGGGGAGAAGAGGAGCGAGGGAGGGGGGGAGAAGAGGGGCGAGGGAGGGGGGGAGAAGAGGGGCGAGGGAGGGGGGGAGAAGAGGGGCGAGGGAGGGGGGGGAGAAGAGGGGCGAGGGAGGGGGGGAGAAGAGGGGCGAGGGAGGGGGGGAGAAGAGGGGCGAGGGAGGGGGGAGAAGAGGGGCGAGGGAGGGGGGAGAAGAGGGGCGAGGGAGGGGGGGGAAGAGGGGCGAGGGAGGGGGGGGAAGAGGGGCGAGGGAGGGGGGGGAAGAGGGGCGAGGGAGGGGGGGAAGAGGGGCGAGGGAGGGGGGGAAGAGGGGCGAGGGAGGGGGGGAAGAGGGGCGAGGGAGGGGGGGGAAGAGGGGCGAGGGAGGGGGGGAAGAGGGGCGAGGGAGGGGGGAAGAGGGGCGAGGGAGGGGGGGAAGAGGGGCGAGGGAGGGGGGGGAAGAGGGGCGAGGGAGGGGGGGGAAGAGGGGCGAGGGAGGGGGGGGGAAGAGGGGCGAGGGAGGGGGGGGAAGAGGGGCGAGGGAGGGGGGGGGAAGAGGGGCGAGGGAGGGGGGGGAAGAGGGGCGAGGGAGGGGGGGGAAGAGGGGCGAGGGAGGGGGGGGAAGAGGGGCGAGGGAGGGGGGGGAAGAGGGGCGAGGGAGGGGGGGGAAGAGGGGCGAGGGAGGGGGGGGAAGAGGGGCGAGGGAGGGGGGGGAAGAGGGGCGAGGGAGGGGGGAAGAGGGGCGAGGGAGGGGGGGGAAGAGGGGCGAGGGGGGGGGGAAGAGGGGCGAGGGGGGGGGGAAGAGGGGCGAGGGAGGGGGGGAAGAGGGGCGAGGGAGGGGGGGGAAGAGGGGCGAGGGAGGGGGGGGAAGAGGGCGAGGGAGGGGGGGGAAGAGGGCGAGGGAGGGGGGGGGAGAGGGGCGAGGGAGGGGGGGGAGAGGGGCGAGGGAGGGGGGGAAGAGGGGCGAGGAAGGGGGGAGAAGAGGGGCGAGGGGGGGGGAAGAGGGGAGAGGGGGGGGAAGAGGGGAGAGGGGGGGGAAGAGGGGCGAGGGAGGGGGGGGGAAGAGGGGCGAGGGAGGGGGGGGAAGAGGGGCGAGGGAGGGGGGGCGAGGGAGGGGGGGGGAGGGGGGGGAGGGGGGGCGAGGGAGGGGGGGCGAGGGAGGGGGGGAGAGAGGGGTGAGGGAGGGGGGAAGAGGGGCGAGGGAGGGGAGGGAAGAGGGGCGAGGGAGGGGGGGGGAAGAGGGGCGAGGGAGGGGGGGGGAAGAGGGGCGAGGGAGGGGGGGGGAAGAGGGGCGAGGGAGGGGGGGGAAGAGGGGCGAGGGAGGGGGGGGAAGAGGGGCGAGGGAGGGGGGGGAAGAGGGGCGAGGGGGGGGGAAGAGGGGCGAGGGGGGGGGAAGAGGGGCGAGGGGGGGGGAAGAGGGGCGAGGGGGGGGGAAGAGGGGCGAGGGAGGGGGGGGAAGAGGCGAGGAGGGGGGGGGAAGAGGGAAGAGGGGCGAGGGAGGGGGGGGAAGAGGGCGAGGGAGGGGGGGGGAAGAGGGGCGAGGGAGGGGGGGAAGAGGGGCGAGGGAGGGAGGGAAGAGGGGCGAGGGGGGGAAGAGGGGCGAGGGGGGGGGGAAGAGGGGCGAGGGGGGGGGGAAGAGGGGAGAGGGGGGAGAGGGCGGGGAAGAGGGGCGAGGGAGGGGGGGGGGGGAAGAGGGGCGAGGGAGGGGTGGCGAGGGAGGGGGGGAGAAGAGGGGCGAGGGGAGGGGGGGAAGAGGGGCAAGGGAGGGGGGGGAAGAGGGGCGAGGGAGGGGGGGGAAGAGGGGCGAGGGAGGGGGGGGAAGAGGGGCGAGGGAGGGGGGGGAAGAGGGGCGAGGGAGGGGGGGGAAGAGGGGCGAGGGAGGGGGGGGAAGAGGGGTGAGGGAGGGGGGGAAGAGGGGTGAGGGGAGGGGGGGGAAGAGGGGCGAGGGGGGGGGGAAGAGGGGCGAGGGGGGGGGAAGAGGGGTGAGGGAGGGGGGGGAAGAGGGGCGAGGG
>NC_134491.1:27205438-27262938 GCF_040206685.1 Ascaphus truei
CCTGCCCAGGCCCTCCCTCGCCCCGCCCTCCTGCCCAGGCCCGCCCTCCTGCCCAGGCCCTCCCTCGCCCGCCCTCCTGTCCAGGCCCTCCCTCGCCCGCCCTCCTGCCCAGGCCCTCCTCCTGCCCTCGCCCACCCTCCTGCCCAGGCCCTCCCTCGCCCGCCCTCCTGCCCAGGCCCTCCCTCGTCTCCTGCCCAGGCCCTCCCTCGCCCTCCTGCCCAGGCCCCTCCCTCGCCCTCCTGCCCAGGCCCTCCCTCGCCCTCCTGCCCAGGCCCTCCCTCGCCCTCCTGCCAGGCCCTCCCTCGCCCCGCCCTCCTGCCAGGCCCTCGCCCGCCCTCCCTCGCCCTCCTGCCCAGGCCCTCGCCGCCCTCCCTCGCCCTCCTGCCCAGGCCCTCCCTCGCCGCCCTCCTGCCCAGGCCCTCCCTCGCCCGCCTTCCTGCCCAGGCCTCCCTTGCCCCTCCCTCCAGCCCAGGCCCCTCCCTCGCCCGCCCTCCTGCCCAGGCCCTCCCTCGCCCGCCCTCCTGCCCAGGCCCTCCCTCGCCCGCCCTACTGCCCCAGAGCCCTCCCTTGCCCGCCCTCCCGCCCAGGCCCGCCCTCCCCGCCCAGGCCCGCCCCCTCCGCCCAGGCCCTCCTTGCCCGCCCTCCCGCCCAGGCCCGCACTCCCGCCCCAACTCCCTCGCCTTTTGCCCCCTCCCTCGTCCCAACTCCCGCCCCCCTCTCTCTCCCGCCCCGCTCGCCCCCTCTCTCTCCCGCCCCCGCTCGCCCCCCCTCTCCTCTCCCGCCCCCCTGCTCTCGCCCCCCTCTCTCTCCCCCGCCCCCCTGCTCCGCCCCCCTCTATCTCCCGCCCCCCTCTCTCTCCCCACCCCCGCTCGCCCCCCTCTCTCTCCCGCCCCCGCTCGCCCCCCTCTCTCTCCCGCCCCCGCTCGCCCCCTCTCTCTCCCGCCCCCGCTCGCCCCCTCTCTCTCCCGCCCCCGCCTCGCCCCTCTCTCCTCCCGCCCCCTCTCTCTCCCCGCCCCCGCTCGCCCCTCTCTCTCCTGCCCCGCTCGCCCCCCGCTCGCCCCTCTCCCTCTTGCCCCCCTCGCCCTCTCCCTCTTGCCCCCCCTCGCCCCTCTCCCTCTTGCCCCCCCTCGCCCCTCTCCCTCTTGCCCCCCCTCGCCCCTCTCCCTCTTGCCCCCCCTCGCCCCTCTCCCTCTGCCCCCCTCTGCCCCTGCTCCCTCTTGCCCCCCTCGCCCCTCTCTCTTGCCCCCCTCTCCCCTCCCTCCCGTTGCCCCCCTCTTGCCCCCGTTGCCCCCTCTCTTGCCCCCCTCCCTCTCCCGCTTGCCACATCCCTCTCCGCTTGCCCCCCTCCCTCTCCGCTTGCCCCCCCCTCTCCCGCTTGCCCCTCCCTCTCCCGCTTGCCCCCCCCTCTCTCCGCTTGCCCCCCTCTCTCTCCCGCTTGCCCCCCTCCCTCTCTTGCTTGCCCCCCCTCCCTCTCTTGCTTGCCCCCCTCCCTCCCTCTCTGCTTGCCCCCCCTTCCTCCCTCTCTTGCTTGCCCCCCCCTCGCCCCTCTCCCTCTTGCCCCCCCCCCTCGCCCCTCTGCTCTTGCCCCCCCTCGCCCCTCTCCCTCTTGCCCCCCCTCGCCCCCTCTCCCTCTTGCCCCCCCTCGCCCCTCTCCCTCTTGCCCCCCCTCGCCCCTCTCCCTCTTGCCCCCCCTCGCCCCTCTCCCTCTTGCCCCCCCTCGCCCCTCTCCTCTTGCCCCCCCTCGCCCCTCTCCCTCTTGCCCCCCTCGCCCCTCTCCCTCTTGCCCCCCCTCGCCCTCTCTCTCTTGCCCCCCTCTCCCCGTTGCCCCCCCTCTTGCCCCCGTTGCCCCCCCCTCTTGCCCCCCCTCTCCCCGTTGCCCCCCCTCTTGCCCCCGTTGCCCCCCTCTTGCCCCCGTTGCCCCCTCTCTTGCCCCCGTTGCCCCCTCTCTTGCCCCCCTCCCTCTCCCGCCTTGCCACATCCCTCTCCCGCTTGCCCCCCCTCCCTCTCCCGCTTGCCCCCCCCTCTCGCTGCCCCCCCTCTCCCGCTTGCCCCCTCCCTCTCCCGCTTGCCCCCCCTCCCTCTCCCGCTTGCCCCCTCTCTCTCCCGCTTGCCCCCCTCTCTCTCCCGCTTGCCCCCCCTCCCTCTCTTGCTTGCCCCCCCTCCCTCTCTTGCTTGCCCCCCTTCCCTCCCTCTCTTGATTGCCCCCCTTCCTCCCTCTCTTGCTTGCCCCCCCTCCCTCTCTTGCTTGCCCCCCCCTCCCTCTCTTACTTGCCCCCCTCCCTCTCTTGCTTGCCCCCCCCTCCCTCTATTGCTTGCCCCCCTCCCTCTCTTGCTTGCCCCCCCTCCCTCTCTTGCTTGCCCCCCCTCCCTCTCTTGCTTTCCCCCTCCCTCTCCTTGCTTGCCCCCCCTCCCTCTCTCCCGCTTGCCCCCCCTCCCGCTTGCCCCCCCTCCCTCTCCTGCTTGCCCCCCCTCCCGCTTGCCCCCCCTCCCTCTCCCGGTTGCCCCCCTCCCTCTCCCGCTTGCCCCTCTCCCGCGTGCCCTTCTCCCGCCCCTCCCTCTCCCGCTTGCCCCCCTCCCTCTCCCGCGTGCCCTTCTCCCGCCCCCTCCCTCTCCCGCTCGCCCCCTCCTCTCCCGCCCCCCTCCCTCTCCCGCTTGCCCCTCTCCCGCTTGCCCCCCTCCCTCTCTCCGCTTGCCCTCTCCCCGCTTGCCCCCCTCCCTCTTGCCCCTCTCTCCGCTCGCCCCCCTCCCTCTCCCGCTTGCCCCCCTCCCTCTCCCGCTTGCCCTTCTCCCGCCCCCTCCCTCTCCGCCCTCTCCCGCCCCCCCTCCCTCTCCCGCCCCTCTCCCGCTCGCCCCCTCCCTCTCCCGCCTCTACCGATCGCCCCCCTCCCTCTCCCGCCCCTCCCTCTCCCGCTCGCCCCCCCTCTCCCGCCCCTCCTCTCCCGCCCCTCCCTCTCCCGCTCGCCCCCCTCTCCCGCCCCTCCCTCTCCTGCTCGCCCCCTCCCTCTCCCCGCCCCTCCCTCTCCTGCTCGCCCCCCTCCCTCTCCCGCCCCTCCCTCTCCCGCTTGCCCCCTCCCTCTCTCCCTCGCCCCCCTCCCTCCCGCCCTCCTTTTGTCCTCCCGCCCTCCCTTTGTCCTCCCGCCCTCCCTTTGTCCTCCCGTCGTCCTTCCCGTCGTCCTTCCCTTCCGTCTTCCCCCCATCCCGCCCTCCCTTTGCCCTCCTTCCCTCCCGCCCTCCCTTTTCCCTCCCACCCTCCCTTTGCCCTCCTTCCCGACCACCCTCCTTCCCTCCCGCCCTCCCTCTCGTCCGCCCTCCCTCTCGTCCGCCCTCCCTCTCGTCCGCCCTCCCTCTCGTCCGCCCTCCCTCTCGTCCGCCCGCCCTCTCGTCCGCCCTCCCTCTCGTCCGCCCTCCCTCCCTCTCGTCCGCCCGCCCCTCTCGTCCGCCCTCCCTCCCTCTCGTCCGCCCTCTCTCCCTCTCGTCCGCCCTCTCTCCCTCTCGTCCGCCCTCTCTCCCTCTCGTCCGCCCGCCCTCCCTCTCGTCCGCCCGCCCTCCCTCTCGTCCGCCCGCCCTCCCCTCTCGTCCGTCCGCCCTCCCTCTCGTCCGCCCGCCCTCCTCTCGTCCGCCCGCCCTCCCTCCCTCTCGTCCGCCCGCCCTCCCTCCCTCTCGTCCCGCCCGCCCTCCTCCCTCTCGTCCGCCCGCCCTCCCTCTCGTCCGCCCGCCCTCCCTCTCGTCCGCCCGCCCTCCTCACTCTCGTCCGCCCTCCCTCCCTCACTCTCGTCCGCCCTCCCTCCCTCTCGTCCGCCCTCCCGTCCGGCCGCCCTCCCTCTCGTCCGCCCTCCCTCCCTCTCGTCCCTCCGCCCGCCCTCCCCTCCCTCTCGTCGGCCCTCCCTCCCTCTCGTCGGCCTCCCGCGCGCCCTCCCTCTCTTCCGCCCCTCCCTCTCGTCCGCCCGCCCACCCTCCCTCTGTCGCCCCTCCCTCCCTCCCTCTCGTCCGCCCTCCCTCTCGTCCGCCCGCCCTCCCTCCCTCTCGTCCGCCCGCCCTCCCTCCCTCTCGCCCCGCCCTCCCTCCCTCTCGTCCGCCCTCCCTCCCTCTCGTCCGCCCGCCCTCCCTCTCGTCCGCCCTCCCTCCCTCTCGTTCGCCCTCCCTCTCGTCCGCCCTCCCTCTCGTCCGCCCTCCCTCCCCTCTCGTCCTCTCGTCTGCCCTCCCTCTCGTCCGCCCTCCCTCCCTCTCGTCCGCCCTCCCTCCCTCCCTCTCTTGTCCGCCCTCCCTCTCGTCCGCCGCCCTCCCTCACTCTCGTCCGTGCCCCTCCCTCACTCTCGTCCGCCCTCTCGTCCGCCCTCTCTTCCTCTCGTCCGCCCTCCCTCCCTCGCGTCCACCCTCCCTCCCTCTCGTCCGCCCTCCCTCTCGTCCTCCCTCCCTCTCGTCCGCCCTCCCTCCCTCTCGTCCGCCCTCCCTCCCTCCCTCTCGTCCGCCCTCCCTCCCTCTCGTCCGCCCTCCCTCCCTCCCTCTCGTCCGCCCTCCCTCCCTCCCTCTCGTCCGCCCTCCCTCCCTCCCTCTCGTCCGCCCTCCCTCTCGTCCGCCCTCCCTCTCGTCCGCCCTCCCTCTCGTCCGCCCTCCCTCTCGTCCGCCCTCCCTCCCTCCCTCCCTCTCGTCCGCCCTCCCTCCCTCCCTCTCGTCCGCCCTCCCTCCCTCCCTCTTGTCCGCCCTCCCTCCCTCCCTCTCGTCCGCCCTCCCTCCCTCTCGTCCGCCCTCCCTCCCTCCCTCTCGTCCGCCCTCCCTCCCTCCCTCCCTCTCGTCCGCCCTCCCTCCCTCCCTCTCGTCCGCCCTCCCTCCCTCTCGTCTGCCCTCCCTCCCTCTCGTCCGCCCTCCCTCCCTCTCGTCCGCCCTCCCTCCCTCTCGTCCGCCCTCCCTCCCTCCCTCTCGTCCGCCCTCCCTCCCTCCCTCTCGTCCGCCCGCCCTCCCTCCCTCTCGTCCGCCCGCCCTCCCTCCCTCTCGTCCGCCCGCCCTCCCTCCCTCTCGTCCGCCCGCCCTCCCTCCCTCTCGTCCGCCCGCCCTCCCTCCCTCTCGTCCGCCCTCCCTCCCTCTCGTCCGCCCTCCCTCTCGTCCGCCCTCCCTCCCTCTTGTCCTCCCTCCCTCCCTCTTGTCCGCCCTCCCTCCCTCCCTCTTGTCCGCCCTCCTCTCGTCCGCCCGCCCTCCCTCTCGTCCGCCCTCCCTCTCGTCCGCCCGCCCTCCCTCTCGTCCGCCCTCCCTCTCGTCCGCCCTCCCTCTCGTCCGCCCTCCCTCCCTCTCGTCCGCCTTCCCTCCCTCTCGTCCGCCTTCCCTCCCTCTTGTCCGCCCTCCCTCTCGTCCGCCCTCCCTCTCGTCCGCCCTCCCTCTCGTCCGCCCTCCCTCTCGTTCGCCCGCCCTCCCTCTCGTCCGCCCTCCCTCCCTCTCGTCCGCCCGCCCTCCCTCCCTCTCGTCCGCCCGCCCTCCCTCTCGTCCGCCCACCTCCCTCCCTCTCGTCCGCCCGCCCTCCCTCCCTCTCGTCCGCCGCCCTCCCTCGCTCTCGTCCGCCCTCGCTCTCGTCCGCCCTCCCTCTCGTCCCTCCGCCCGCCCTCCCTCTCGTCCGCCCGCCCGCCCCTCCCTCTCGTCCGCCCGCCCTCCCTCTCGCCCGCCCTCCCTCTCGTCCGCCCCGCCCGCCCTCCCTCTCGTCCGCTCGCCCTCCCTCTCGTCCGCCCGCCCTCTCGTCCGCCCTCCCTCCCTCTCGCCCTCCCTCCCTCTCGTCCGCCCTCCCTCCCTCCCTCTCGTCCGCCCGTCCTCCCCTCTCGTCCGCCCGCCCTCCCTCCCTCTCGTCCGCCCGCCCTCCCTCTCGTCCGCCCGCCCTCCCTCTCGTCCGCCCTCCCTCCCTCTTGTCCGCCCTCTCATCCGCCCGCCCTCCCTCCCTCTCGTCCGCCCTCCCTCTCGTCCGCCCGCCCTCACTCCCTCCCTCTCGTCCGCCCGCCCTCACTCCCTCCCTCTTGTCCGCCCGCCCTCCCTCCCTCTCGTCCGCCCGCCCTCCCTCCCTCTCGTCCGCCCTCCCTCCCCTTCCCTCCCTCTCGTCCGCCCTCCCTCTCGTCCGCCCTCCCTCTCGTCCGCCCGCCCTCACTCCCTCCCTCTCGTCCGCCCGCCCTCACTCCCTCCCTCTCGTCCGCCCGCCCTCACTCCCTCTCGTCCGCCCTCACTCCCTCCCTCTCGTCCGCCCGCCCTCACTCCCTCCCTCTCGTCCGCCCGCCCTCACTCCCTCTCGTCCGCCCGCCCTCCCTCTCGTCCGCCCGCCCTCACTCCCTCCCTCTCGTCCGCCCGCCCTCACTCCCTCCCTCTCGTCCGCCCGCCCTCACTCCCTCCCTCTCGTCCGCCCACCCTCACTCCCTCTCGTCCGCCCGCCCTCCCTCTCGTCCGCCCGCCCTCCCTCCCTCTCGTCCGCCCACCCTCTCGTCCGCCCACCCTCCCTCTCTTCCGCCCTCCCTCCCTCTCGTCCGCCCTCCCTCTCGTCCGCCCGCCCTCACTCCCTCCCTCTCGTCCGCCCGCCCTCACTCCCTCCCTCTCGTCCGCCCGCCCTCACTCCCTCTCGTCCGCCCTCCCTCTCGTCCGCCCGCCCTCACTCCCTCCCTCTCGTCCGCCCGCCCTCACTCCCTCCCTCTCGTCCGCCCGCCCTCACTCCCTCTCGTCCGCCCGCCCTCCCTCTCGTCCGCCCGCCCTCCCTCCCTCCCTCTCGTCTGCCCGCCCTCCCTCCCTCTCGTCCGCCCTCCCTCTCGTCCGCCCGCCCTCCCTCCCTCTCGTCTGCCCGCCCTCCCTCTCGTCCGCCTCCCTCTCGCCCGCCCTCCCTCTCGTCCGCCCTCCCTCCCTCTCGTCCGCCCTCCCTCCCTCTCGTCCGCCCGCCCTCCCTTTCGTCCGCCCTCCCTCTCGCCCGCCCTCCCTCTCGCCCGCCCTCCCTCCCTCCCTCTAGTCCGCCCTCCCTCCCTCTCGTCCGCCCTCCCTCCCTCTCGTCCGCCCTCCCTCCCTCTCGTCTGACCTCCCTCTCGTCTGACCTCCCCCCCTCATCTGACCTCCCTCTCGTCCGCCCTCCCTCTCGTCCGCCCTCCCTCTCGTCTGCCCTCCCTCTCGTCCGCCCGCCACCCTCCCTCTCGTCCGCCCGCCCTCCCTCTCGTCCGCCCGCCCGCCCTCCCTCTCGTCCGCCCTCCCTCCCTCTCGTCCGCCCTCCCTCCCTCCTCCGCCCTCCCTCCCTCTCCTCCGCCCTCCCTCTCCTGCGCCCTCCCTCTCCTCCGCCCTCCCTCTCGGCCGCCCGCCCTCCCTCCCTCTCGGCCGTCCGCCCTCCCTCCCTCTCGGCCGTCCGCCCTCCCTCCCTCTCGGCCGTCCGCCCTCCCTCCCTCTCGGCCGCCCGCCCTCCCTCCCTCTCGGCCGCCCGCCCTCCCTCCCTCTCGGCCGCCCGCCCTCCCTCCCTCTCGGCCGCCCTCCCTCCCTCTCGGCCGCCCTCCCTCCCTCTCGTCCGCCCTCCCTCCCTCTCGTCCGCCCTCCCTCTCGTCCGCCCGCCCTCCCTCCCTTTCGTCCGCCCTCCCTCCCTTTCGTCCACCCTCCCTTTCGTCCACCCTCCCTCTCGCCCGCCCTCCCTCTCGCCCGCCCTCCCTCCCTCTCTCCCGCCCTCCCTCCCTCTCTCCCTCCCTCCCTCTTGCCCGCCCTCCCTCCCTCTTGCCCGCCCTCCCTCCCTCTTGCCCGCCCTCCCTCCCTCTTGCCCGCCCTCCCTCCCTCTTGCCCGCCCTCCCTCCCTCTTGCCCGCCCTCCCTCTCGCCCGCCCTCCCTCTCGCCCGCCCTCCCTCTCCTCCGCCCTCCCTCTCGGCCGCCCGCCCTCCCTCCCTCTCGGCCGCCCTCCCTCCCTCCCTCTCGGCCGCCCTCCCTCCCTCCCTCTCGGCCGCCCTCCCGGCCGCCCTCCCTCCCTCCCTCTCGGCCGCCCTCCCTCTCGGCCGCCCGCCCTCCCTCTCGGCCGCCCTCCCTCCCTCTCGCCCTCCCTCCCTCTCGGCCGCCCTCCCTCTCGGCCGCCCTCCTCTCGGCCGTCCTCCCTCCCTCCCTCTCGGCCGTCCTCCCTCCCTCCCTCTCGGCCGCCATCCCTCCCTCTCGTCCGCCCTCCCTCTCGTCCGCCTCCCTCTCGTCCGTCCTCCCTCTCGTCCGTCCTCCCTCTCGTCCGCCCTCCCTCTCGTCCGCCCTCCCTCTCGTCCGCCCTCCCTCTCGTCCGCCCTCCCTCTCGTCCGCCCTCCCTCTCGTCCGCCCGCCCTCCCTCTCTTTCGTCCGCCCGCCCTCCCTCTCGCCCGCCCTCCCTCTCGGCCGCCCTCCCTCTTGCCCGCCCTCCCTCTCGCCCGCCCTCTCGGCCGCCCTCCCTCTTGCCCGCCCTCCCTCTCGCCCGCCCTCCCTCTCGCCCGCCCTCCCTCTCGCCCTCCCTCTCGCCCGCCCTCCCTCTCGCCCGCCCTCCCTCTCGCCCGCCCTCCCTCTCGCCCGCCCTCCCCCTCCCTCCTCGCCCGCCCTCCCTCCTCGCCCGCCCTCCCTCCCCCTCGCGCGCCCTCCCTCCCCCTCGCGCGCGCCCCCCCTCGCGCGCAGCCCTCCCTCCCCCTCGCGCGAGCCCTCCCTCCCCCTCGCGCGCGCCCTCCCTCCCCCTCGCGCGCGCCCTCCCTCCCCCTCGCGCGCGCCCTCCCTCTCGCCCGCCCTCCCTTCCTCTCGCCCGCCCTCCCTTCCTCTCGCCCGCCCTCCCTTCCTCTCGCCCGCCCTCCCTTCCTCTCGCCCGCCCTCCCTTCCTCTCGCCCGCCCTCCGCCCTCCCTTCCTCTCGCCCGCCCTCCCTTCCTCTCGCCCGCCCTCCCTTCCTCTCGCCCGCCCTCCCTTCCTCTCGCCCGCCCTCCCTTCCTCTCGCCCGCCCTCCCTTCCTCTCGCCCGCCCTCCCTTTCGCCTGCCCTCCCTCTCACCCGCCCACCCTCCCTCCCTCCCTCTCGCTCTCCCGCTCCTCACCTCCCCCTCTCCCGCTCCTCACCTCCCCCTCTCCCGCTCCTCACCTCCACCTCTCCCGCTCCTCACCTTCCCCCCCCCTCGCTCCTCAACTCCCTCGCTCCTCTACTCCGTCTCCTCACTCGCCACCTCTCTCCTCCCTCTCCTCACCCCCCCTCTCCTCCCTCTCCTCACCCCCCCACCTCTCCTCCCTCTCCTCACCCCCCCACCTCTCCTCCTCTCAGGTGCTGAAGGTGAATTTACTCGGCCACAGGAAGAGAATCATTGCGTCTCTGGCTGAACGGCCGTATGAGGACCCCCCTCAGAAACCCCCCCGATTCTCTCAGCTCCGGGTGAGGGGTGGGGCCTGGACCCTCTGTCGTGTGACCTCGTTAATACTACCCTCCCTTCGCAGTGTCATGTGACATTATTAACTCTCCCCCTTCGCCATGCGGTGTCATGTGACCTAATTAATTCTCCCCCCCCCTTCCCCTGCAGTGTCCTGTATCTCTATTAACCACCTCCTCTTCCCCCCCGCAGTATCATGTGACCTGATTAATCCTCTCCTCCCACAGTGTCATGTGGCCTGATGAACCCTAAATCCCTTCCACCAAAGTTTCATGTGACCTAATTAACTATCTCCCCCAGCAGAGTCATGTAACCTGATTAACATTGTCTCCCCTCACAGTGTCAGGAACTCCCCCCCCACGCCGCCCTTTCCTCTCTCTGTCTGGGCGAGGTGGATCCCGAGTCAGAATCGAGGACTAGCTGGACGGAGGGTGCAGAGAATAGAGCGGAGCATCACCGGGTTAAGGTACCATGGGGAGAGCGGGTATGATCCTGCCATCTCCCCTTCCTAAGCAAAAGAAGAGCTGTTTAATCATAGTAAGGAGGGGTTCTGCCCTTCGTACTGATTAGTTTTGCTAATAATGTGGAATTCATTACCCATGGAGACTGTGATGGCAGATACAGTAGATTTGTTCAAAAAAGGTTGGACATCTTTTTAGGAAGGAAAGATATACAGGGATATACCAAATGAGAAGGATGTTGATCCAGGGAGTAATCTGATTGCCAATTCTTGGAGTCAGGAAGGAACTTATTTTTTCCCTTATGAGATATTAGATGATATTTCACTGGAGTTTTTGTTTGCCTTCCTCTGGTTCAATATACTGTAAGTACGGATATATGATAAAGTATTTGCCATCTAAATTTAGCACAGGTTGAACTTGATGGACGCATGTCTTTTTTTCAACCTCATCTTCTATGTAACTATGTAACCCTTAGGGGGCAGGAGAGGGGGTGGCTCCATTGGAGAGAAATTGGACTGGAGGGGGGCAGGAAAATGGTGGGGGACAGTCGTTAGACCCCCATCAATTGATTGCTGACCCCCTGGCAGTATGTTCCTGCTCTCTGACTGAATGACCCCCCCTCGCCCTCACAGGAAGAGCACAAGGAGTCCAGATTAATCTTGCGGCCTCCCAGTGTGGCAGTTCCCTACGCCCCCCTTCAGAACTGGCAGCACCAGCCTGAGAAGCTGATCTTTGAGTCCTGCAGTTACGAGGCCAGTGTGAGTACGGAGGGGTATTGGAGGGGGGTCAAGGGAAGCGCGCAAGCATCCATCAAACTTCAGATCACTTACAAAGTTCCACACTTCTCTGCTCATACCCAGATGGGCAAGACTTACCCACCATCAAGGCCACATACTAACCCCATAACTGCCAGAACGGACCAGTACCTTATTGCAGAGCTCTCTCTCCTCTTTTCAACCCCCCGTGCCCTCTTCCCCCCCCCCCCCTGTGCCCTCTTTCCTCCCCCGTGCCCTCTTTCCCCCCCCGTGCCCTCTTTCCCCCCCGTGCCCTCTTTCCCCCCCCGTGCCCTCTTTCCCCCCCCCGTGCCCTCTTTCCCCCCCCCCGTGCCCTCTTTCCCCCCCCCCCCGTGCCCTCTTTCCCCCCCGTGCCCTCTTTCCCCCCCCCGTGCCCTCTTTCCCCCCCCCCGTGCCCTCTTTCCCCCCCCCCCGTGCCCTCTTTCCCCCCCCGTGCCCTCTTTCCCCCCCCGTGCCCTCTTTCCCCCCCGTGCCCTCTTTCCCCCCCGTGCCCTCTTTCCCCCTGTGCCCTCTTTCCCCCCTGTGCCCTCTTTCCCCCCTGTGCCCTCTTTCCCCCCGTGCCCTCTTTCCCCCCGTGCCCTCTTTCCCCCCGTGCCCTCTTTCCCCCCGTGCCCTCTTTCCCCCCGTGCCCTCTTTCCCCCCGTGCCCTCTTTCCCCCCGTGCCCTCTTTCCCCCCGTGCCCTCTTTCCCCCCGTGCCCTCTTTCCCCCCGTGCCCTCTTTCCGCCCCCCGTGCCCTCTTTCCGCCCCCCGTGCCCTCTTTCCGCCCCCCCGTGCCCTCTTTCCGCCCCCCCGTGCCCTCTTTCCGCCCCCCGTGCCCTCTTTCCGCCCCCCGTGCCCTCTTTCCGCCCCCCGTGCCCTCTTTCCGCCCCCCGTGCCCTCTTTCCGCCCCCCGTGCCCTCTTTCCGCCCCCCGTGCCCTCTTTCCGCCCCCCGTGCCCTCTTTCCGCCCCCCGTGCCCTCTTTCCGCCCCCCGTGCCCTCTTTCCCCCCCCCGTGCCCTCTTTCCCCCCCCCCCGTGCCCTCTTTCCCCCCCCGTGCCCTCTTTCCCCCCCCCCCGTGCCCTCTTTCCCCCCCCCCCGTGCCCTCTTTCCCCCCCCCCCCCCCGTGCCCTCTTTCCCCCCCCCCCCCCCGTGCCCTCTCTCCCCCCCCCCCCCGTGCCCTCTTCCCCCCGTGACCTCTTCCCCCCCGTGCCCTCTTCCCCCCCCGTGCCCTCTTTTCCCCCTCCCCCTCGTGCCCTCTTTTCCCCCTCCCCCTCGTGCCCTCTTTTTCCCCCTCATGCCCTCTTTTCCCCCTCCCTCTCCCGGTGCCCTCTTTCCCCCCGCCCCTCCCGGTGTCCTCCTTCTCCCCCCCCCCTCCCTCTCCCGGTGCCCTCTTTCCCGCCCTTCTCCTCCCGGTGCCCTCTTTCCCCCCTCCTGGTGCCCTCTTTCCCCCCCTCCTCCCCCTCCCGGTGCCCTCTTTTCCCCCTCCCGGTGCCCTCTTCCCCCCCCCCCTCCCTCTCTTGGAGCCCTCTTCCCCCCCCTCCCTCTCCCGGTGCCCTCTTTCTCCCCCCTCCCTCTCCCGGTGCCCTCTTCCCTCCCCCTCCTGGTGCCCTCTTTCTCCCCCCCCCCCTCCCGGTGCCCTCTTTCCCCCCCCCCCCCTCCCTCTCCCAGTGCCCTCTTTCCCCCCCCCCTCCTGGTGCCCTCTTTCTCCCCCCTCCTGGTGCCCTCTTTCTCCCCCCTCCCTCTCCCGGTGCCCTCTTTCCCCCGCCCTCCCTCTCCCGGTGCCCTCTTTCCCCCCCCTCCCTCTCCCTGTGCCCTCTTTCCCCCCCCCTCCCTCTCCCGGTGCCCTCTTTCTCCCCCCCCGCCTCCCGGTGCCCTCTTTCCCCCCCCCCTCCCTCTCCCGGTGCCCTCTTCCCCCCCCCCCTCCCTCTCCCGGTGCCCTCTTTCTCCCCCCCCCTCCTCCCGGTGCCCTCATTCTCCCTCCCCCCCTCCTGGTGCCCTCTTTCTCCCCCCCCCCCTCCCGGTGCCCTCTTTCTCCCCCCCCCCCCTCCCTCTCCCGGTGCCCTCTCCCCCCCCCCCCTCCTGGTGCCCTCTTTCTCCATCCCCCCCTCCCGGTGCCCTCATTCTCCATCCCCCCCTCCTGGTGCCCTCTTCCCCCCGCCCCCTCCCGGTGCCCTCTTCCCCCCCCCCCCTCCCGGTGCCCTCTTCCCCCCCCCCCCCCCTCCCTCTCCCGATGTCCTCTTTCCCCCTCCCGGTGCCCTCTTTCCCCCTCCCGGTGCCCTCACCTCTCTCTTTGCGCGCTCGCCTCTCTTTGCACGCTCGCCTCTCTCTCTGCGCGCTCGCCTCTCTCTCTGCGCGCTCGCCTCTCTCTCTGCGTGCTCGCCTCTCGCTCTCTGCGCGCTCGCCTCTCGCTCTCTGCGCGCTCGCTCTCTGCGCGCTCGCCTCTCTCTCTCTGCGCGCTCGCCTCTCTCTCTCTCTGCGCTCGCCTCTCGCTTTCTCTGCGCTCGCCTCTCGTTCTCTGCGCTCGCTCTCTCTGCGCTCGCCTCTCGCTCTCTCTGCGCTCGCCTCTCGCTCTCTCTGCGCTCGCTCTCTCTGCGCTCGCTCTTTCTGCGCTCTCTCTGCGCTCGCTCTCTCTGCGCTCGCTCTCTCTGCACTCGCTCTCTATCTCTCGCTGCGCGCTCTCTCCACCCCTCTATCTGCTCTCTCTCTCTTCTTTTCATCAGTATTTGGGGTCGATGCAGATCAAAGATCTACGAGGGACGGAATCCACTCAGGACGCTTGCGCCAAGATGAGGGTGAGTGTGCAGTAGAGTCTGGTTGAGCTGAGTGCCAAGTGAGTAAGTAGGTTACACAGACAGTCAAAAGACCTCAAGGGAGACACCTGTGGTAAAGTGTGCTGGTCACATCATTCTGGGGGAGCAGGGGGTGTAATCATGTCACATGGCAGGGGGCTGGCACAGCAGTCACGTGATGATGTGTGGCTGAGCCATGGATCCCTCTCCACAGAAGTCCACGGAGCAGATGAAGAAGATTCCGCGGATCACGCTATCCATCAGCTACAGAGGGGTCAAGTTCATTGATGCATCCAATCAGGTAAGAGACCCTCTGCCTGTGCAAAAAATCACCTCCCCATTCTGCTCTCGGCCGTTCCCACGCCTGAGCCCATGCCTCTTCACCCCTAAGCTCCTTCCCCTCCATCTCTTGGCTCCTCCCATGTTTGATTTCTCAGTTAAGTGCTGAACTCCTCCCTCTCCATCCCTCAGCTACTCCCTCATCTGAACAGCGTCTGAGCACCTCCCCAACTCTAAACTTCTCTCCCTCTACACGTAGAATCTGTTCCTCCCCGTCTGCTAAGCCCCTCTGTCCAAAACTGAGCGACTGCAATGTCTGAAAAGCCAGACACAACGTTTGACAGAGACCAAATCGCCACCTGCGCTCCGTCTCCCGGGCGACTCACCACAGGTCGCCTTGCCGCCTGGGCGCCCTCTTTAAATGTCTTCTTCATGCAGTCGCCATCTTTAAATGTCCTCCCCCGCCGTAATATCCTCTTCCGGCCGCAGGGCACCTTGCACGGCCACTGCTGCGACGGCATTTGTGAGTGCGGCCGCCAGCAGCTAGGACATGTTTTCACATTTCCTGTGGGAAATTGCAAAATGTGTCATGGCTGCTGGCGGCCGCCCTGAGTGTGCTGTTGGGCACATGCACAGACGCTCTCACAAATGCCGTCAGAGCAGCGATCGTGCGAGATGCCCTGCAGTTGGAGAGTACATTGCGGCTGTGAAGGACATTTAAAGATGGAGGCCATGCGAGGAGGACATTCTGCTGGGACGGCCGAACAAGGAGAATATTTAAAGATGGCGGCCTGGCAGAAGGATGACCTGCAGTGGAGCGCTGGTCGCGATTTGGTCACGGCCAAATGTCCTATTCCGCTGCAAAGCCTCTTACAGACCCCTGCCCTTTATGCCTCCCGCTCCCTCTCTGCAGAATGTAATTGCGGAACACGAGATCCGAAACATTTCCTGCGCAGCTCAGGATCCAGAGGATCTGTGCACCTTCGCCTATATCACTAAGGACCTGCAGACCAGCCACCACTACTGCCACGTGTTCAGCACCGCCGATGTGGTGAGACTAAAATTCCCTTACCAAACAAACTCATTCCGTGATCGCGAAATGGTCAGATTCATCACACCAAACCTGTGGTGTAGCAGCTAGAGAATTGCACTAGTATATGAAAGGTCATGGGTACGATTCCTGCATGTGTATTATATAAGATGCATTCATGGGTTCAATTCCTGCATGGTGTAGGGGGGAGGGGTTTGTGCATGGTGTAGGGGGGAGGGGTTTGTGTATGTGTGTCCATTGAATGTTATTTAAAAAAAACAAAACCTTGGAGATGTTTTTAAATCAGGAGCCACGTGTGTATGTATGTATGTATGTATGTGTATATATGTATGTATGTGCTTATCCCATAAAGAATGAGTAAATAAACGATACCGTGTAGATCCCACGAAATCAGGAGACAGCACTCAGTCCTGAAGCAGACAAAATTCCAACGTTTCGGTCCCAGAAAACGGGACCTTCCTCAGGGAGATGCTATGTGAGAGAGACAATACATGTACATATCTTTCTCGCATTGCATCTCCCTGAGGAATGTACAATGGTACCATGTGTCCTTCCAGAAAAAGTTGCAAAAGCAATAAAATCCATGAAGAATGGGATGGATTCCAATGGATCCAATGGAATGGTAATTCAATCCGGGGAAGATTGAATTACAACTGAAACCTGGGAAGAAGTAGAAAAGATGCTTCTTGAAGAACAGGAATATTCCTAAACAGTTAGCCTCATCCACAAGATAGACAAAGAAGACCTCTATGACTACAGACCAGTCAGTCTACTTCCAATCACAAGATTTTTACGAAGATGATCTTTAATCGACTGCAACAGATCCTGGCCTTTTCCAGCCTAGAGAACAAGTGGGATTTCGCAATGGATACAACATAATGGACCACATCCAAGTCGTACGAAAATGATTTCCCAAAGTAGTGAATACGATCTACCCCTCATTTTAGGATTCGCAGATTACGATAAATTATTTGGTTCTGTCTACACTTCAGAGATGCATTAAGAAGACCATGTTGAAGAAGCGTAGATTGATATTATAAAGAACATTGATGAGAATGAAAACATCAACCATTCATTACATTGGGAAGAAAAAAGGATCAAAATATACTGTATATTTGAGTCAACTATAATTTGCAGATGATGTTATTTTTGCCACATGTTTAAAAGACCACCAGTAACAAATCAGAGAACTTACTGAAGCAAGTAAGAATGTGGGCCTCTGTGTGAATCTCAGAAAGACCAAAGTGATATTCAACCAGTGTGTCAAGTTTGTAACGATTGAAATAAATAGCTGCTGGAATATAGGGGGTTAAATACTCCCCCAACATAATGTTGGGGAGTATTTAACCCCCTATATTCCAGCAGCTATTGAGTGCAATCAGTAGGGATCTTTGGGAGACCTTGTGATCTTCTAATATGTGTGTATACATAACTTTATCCCTATGCACCAGCTGTATCCTACTAACTACTAAATATATTATTCTATTTTTGGCGAGCGGATTACCCTAAATTAAGCTATATACCTTGGGCAGCAAGTAACAACGAATGGGGACCTTTTAAATTCAATCATTAAAAGAATGAAGATGGGGTGGAGCATATTTCGAAGAAACAAGACTATATATTGCAAGGGAACCGTCTACTGTGCCTCATGAGGAAAGTTTTCGAATAGTGTATTCTATGTTTACTCACGTATGCATGCAAAATTTAAATCCTAAATGTGAAGATAATTCAGACGCTTCAGACCACTGGAAAGATGTAGATATGTATACTGGGTATTACTGGAAGAGATAGGGCAAAGAATGCAAGCCAAACAAAAGTCATCCAAGGGTGAGGAAATTAAAATGAACAATTCTTTAAGTGTTGCTGTAAATAAGCTTTGGGGACATGGTGTCTCCGTGCCGTACTGCTTTGCTGATCCCTTTTCTTGCTTGTATCTTCATGCAATCTAAGGCTTCGGCCCCAGTCCTCACTGCTGCACGAGCGCCTGGCAGCGCATGCACAGTTTAAAGCCACGATCAGTGGTCTGTAGGGGAGCGCAGGGGTGCGGCCATGACAGAACATAGCTGCCTTTCCATTGGTGCGCGCCGATCACGTGATCGCGGCACAGGAAGACAAAATTCTTGTCTTCCCTGCTAGCATAAACATCACAGCGCTTTGCGTGCCCTCACACACAGAGCCACTGGGGCCTGCCCCATAGAGGGCTGTGCTGTGGTGTGTGGTGCGCATGCCTCTGGGGACCTGGCCTACTGGTTGATGTGGCATTCTCGTTAATGTTTTTATAATATCAATGGATACTTCGACGCGTATTCTTAATGCATTTAGAACCGCTGAAGTGTAGACTGAATTGACTGCTTTTTCGTAATCTACGAATCCTGAGCTGAGTGGTAAATTGTATTCATTACTTTGGGAAATCACTTCGTGTATGACTTGGATGTGGTCAATTGTGTTGTATCGACTGCAAAATCCTGTTTTGTTGTCTACACTGGGCAAAGTCCAGGGTCTGGGAGCCGAGAATGGTGTTCATGGAAGAAAAGCCAGGAGGAAACCACTGCTCTATAAAAAGAACATTTCTGCCCGTCTGAAGTTCGTCAGAAGAGCACATGTCTGTCCAGAAGTCTTGTGGATCAGCTAAGTCAAAGGTAGAACTTTTGGACCTCAATGAGAAACGTTATGTTTGGCGAAAACCAAACGCTGCCTTCGAACCGAAGAATCTCATCCCAACCGACAAGCATGTGTGTGGGAGTTTGGTGTTTTGGGGCTGCCGTAGGACCTGGACGGCTTGCAATCATTGACACAACCGTGAATTCTGTATTGTATTATAAGATTCTAGAGGAGAAGTAAAGTGGATCATGCAGCAAGAAAGTGATCCTAAACATACAAGCAGATCTACAAAAGAATGGCTGCAGAAGAAATTCTGCGTTTTAGAATGATCTAGTCAAAGTCCGGATCTAAATCCCATTGAAATATTGTGGTAGGACCTGATGCTAGCTGTCCATGCAAGGAAGCTCTCAAGTGTCAGAGTTGAAGCAGTTCTGTATGGAGGAATGGGCCAAAATTCCGCAAAACCGATGTGAGAGACTGACCAGCAGTTACAGGAAATGCTTAGTTAGTAATTGCCGCTCAAGGGGGCGCCACCAGGTACTGAATCTAAAGGTTCACATACTTTTTCACACATTGCTATTGAGTGTTTAATCATTTGTGGATAAATAAATGTTGAAAAAGTAACATGTTTTTGTGTAATTTGTTTGATCAGGTTATTTTGATCTACTATTAGGACTTAGATCAAGATCTAATAACATTTTAGGTTTGAAACCCTAAGGGGTTCACAAACTTTTTCTTGCCACTGTGTGTGTGTACACTCTTTCATCAAGGACCTGTTGACTACTGCAACGTATTTACTGTGTCCTACCCCTCTTTCCTCCCTGAACGCTTCTCTCTCTTTCCTCCTTTGCCTTGCACACAGAACCAGGCCTATGAGATAATCCTCACCCTCGGCCAGGCATTTGAGGTTGCCTATCAGCTGGCCCTACAAGCCCAGAAGTCTCGCCCCCCAGAAGCAGTGGTCACCCTACCCTCCAAACCCATCCCTAAACCACGAGGTAGCATCCGGCGGCAGGCGGTAAGTGGGGAGAGCAATGAGTTGCTTTTCCACTCCTTTCAGAAAGTCATGTACAAAGAGTTAAATACCCATACAATAGTCCTATTAAATTATCCCATCTAATACAAGGACTACTCACGGATTTCTTGTTTAATAGAGAGCAGTGAAGAATACAACGTTTCATGGCCCATGTGAACATTTTATCAAGTGGTCTTTTATGGGTCCTGAAAACATTGTGTTCTTCGCTGCTCTCTAATAAATGGAAGAGACTGCGCTAAGAAAACTGCGCGTAGCGTCCTACTTGGTATCTCACTTGGGAAAAGTTGCTGCATTTGTTTTTTTCAGTCTTTCCTCTGTGTGCTGCCATGTTTAATGTTCCACATCTGTCCAGCTGTCACCTCCTGTGATGTCACTTAAGGCTCTGTCTGTGACAGGGACCCTTTGGGGACAGCAGAAGGGAGTGGGTAAAAAGCAGGGTTTGAATTTCCATTTCTGTAGTTATGAATCCCCAGTTTCTTCCATGCTAGATCATTCAGTCACATTGCATCCCTCTGTTTTATAGCTTGATCTGAAAGTTATGGGAACGTCATAAAAGTATCATCATATTTTAGATTTTATTTTAATTTCAACATGGATTTAAAAAAGATTTCAATGCAAAACAGGGAGAGGACTTAAAGTTTATAAGGGGTAGCCTTCTTTTAATAAAGAACAGCAGATAACATGTTTAATTGGTTAAAGAGGGTGAGTTGTGCGTGGGCTAAATGTAGGAGAAAAGTAACCAAATGACAGTTGAAGCCCCTCGCAGGGTGTAATGTTCATCTTAAGCCCTCCCCCTCCTCAGACGGAGTCATTGGAAGGGGAGCAGCCCACGCCCTCTCATGGTGGAGTGTCCTGGATTGTGGATCCCAAGCAGGAGTCAAACAGGAGCCTGAGCACGAAGTGAGAACCAAGACCAGGGGGCAGAGAGGAGAATACTGGGCAGCGAACGATAGGGGGGGTTAGTGAGGGGACAGCAGAAATGAATTCTAAAGACAGAAAGAAGAACTCTGAGCAGAGACACGATATATACATGGGCGTCCGCAGAAATGTTTTCAGGGGGGGGCATAATTTTAACTAGACAGAGAGAGAGAGTGGGTGTGGGCGGTGTGTGACGGGGTGGGTGACTGACACTTGGGTGGGTGACTGACTGACTGTGGGTTGGTGTCTGTATTCATTCACAGACAGACAGACACAAACACACACACACACTCCCTCTCAGACTCTCCCTCTCAGTCTCTCCCTCTCAGACTCTCTCAGACTCCCCCCCCTCAGACTCTCCCTCTCAGATTCTCTGACTCCCCCCCCTCAGACACTCTCTCCCCCTCAGACGCTCCCTCTCAGACTCTCCCAGACTTCCCCCCCCTCAGACTCTCTCAGACTCTCTCAGACTCCCCCCCCCCCCTCAGACTCCCTCCCCTTCAGAATCCCTCTCTCACTCTCAGACTCTCTCTCTCACTCTCAGACACTCTCTCTCTCACTCTCAGACACACACACACTCTCTCTCTCACACACACACACACACACACACACCTTGTCTGGTGCCACTCTAATGCAGATAGTCCCAAGGTGTAGCCCAATCTTTCTTACCCCCTCTCTTCTTCATTCACTCTCCCCCCTCACCCCTCTCTTCCTCACTTCCTCTATTACAGCCCCTGTCTCCTCACTCTCCCCCCTCCATCAATTATCCCCCTCTGACTCATACCCACTCCCTGAATCCGCCCTCCTCACATTCATTCCCTCCCCCCCTGATCTCACACACACACACACACACACACACACACTCTAACACACACACACTCAGACACACACACACACACTCGCAACAAGGGGGAATCGGAGCAGGGGGGGGAAACGGAACGGGGGGGCCGGAGCAGGGGGGAATCAGAACGGGGGGGACCGGAGCAGGGGGGGGGAATCAGAACGGGGGGGGGACCGGAGCAGGGGGGGAATCGGAATGGAGGGGGGACCTGAGCAGGGGGGAATCGGAATGGGGGACCGGAGCAGGGGGGGGGAATCAGAACGGGGGGGACCAGAGCAGGGGGAAGATTTTGGAACGGGGGGGATCGGAGCAGGGGGGGGGGGGAATCAGAGCAGGAGGACAAGGGGGAAGCGAGAGTGGCATGGAGCAGTACTCACCTGACTTGCTCCATGCAGGAAAGGGCGGGCCTCGCTATGCAAGCTCAGATAGAGCTTGCGAGGGCCAAAAAAAAAAAAAAAAAAAATCCTGGCAGCGTGCCAACACGCGCCAGCCAATCAGGAGACAAGGGAGGTTTTTTTTTTTTTTTTTTTGCAGAGACGCGCGCGCTTCCTTGCACATCGTGAGCGCACTAAATCCAGTCACGCCAGTGCCCTCTGTCCCCCGCTGTTGGCGGCCGTGGATCATGGGGGGGGCAAGCGCCCCCCCTTGCCCCCTCCTGCGGACGCCCATGTATATACGGACAGACGGGAGACGTCCCTCCGCAGAGAGACAGAGACCAGAGCCGAGCTGACATGATAGACACGGGACAGCACTGAGACGAGTAGAGATGTAATGATAAAAAGGAAACGGCTCAATGGAAAGAGAGAGCAGAGCTGAAGTATACGGACAGAAAAGACCATGCTTAGGTATAGGGACAGAAAGGAGATGAGGTTCATAGCCGAGATGATATAAAGGAGACAGCTCTGAGAAGACATGGGGACAGCCATGAGCAGAGCTGATATAAGGACAGAAGATATAAAAAGGAAGGAACGCTCACGAGATTGGAATTGCTGCCACGGGTGCACACAAGGACATAGATAAAGCAATATATGTTGCATATCAATAAGAACGGTTGAGAGCAGTCGTGTGGACTTGTATAAAAATGTTTTTATTAAACATGGTCTAGGTTTCCATCCTAACCTGGTCTTGAGAGAGATCCAGGCTGGGACTGAGACTGACCATTTTTAATAATAAATATGCCTGTATACACGCCCAAGCGAGTGCTCTCCACCTTTCTTATTGATAAGGACAGAAGAGACTGAGCTACAAGGACAGAAAGGAAATAAGACATGAGCAGAGCTGAGAGATGACAGGTGAGATATCTGAGCTCTGCTTAGAGCAAAGGACAAAAGAGACAACCCTGAGTAGAGAAATATATATATAAGGATAGGAAGGATACAGCCTTGAGCAGAGCGAGAGAGCGGAGATACAAGAATAGAAAGGAGAAAGTCCTAAACAGAGCGAGCTGAAATCTAAGGACCTTTATGTAAATGTATATGTATGTATGTATTTTATTTTTACCCAAGGTGAGAAGCAGGGGGTCTCCGGAGCAGAACCATGTTAATTTCAGCTCTGGGGAACCCCTGCTTCCTGAAATACATACCATATGGTTGTTTAAAGGTCCCGCGTCATACAGGTCAATAGGAAGCCGCAACTCCATCCCTTGCGGCTTCCTATTTTTCCACGGGACCTTTAAGCCTACATTAGATAGCGGCATCGCCTTTTAGAGGTATGTATCTCGGGGAGCCCTGGAGACCCCCTGCTTCCCACCTAGGGGGGAAATAAAAACATTTTAAACTGGAAATGCTTCAAGCAGAACTGAGATATAAGGGCAGAAAGGAGGCAGTCCTGAGCAGAGTGATAGATCATGTCTCGCATTGGTGCTAAAAAAACGAATTTTCACACTTGTTTTCTCCTTTCACTCTTTCAAGCTGAGGATCCTCCGCTCCACAGTGGATACACCTCCACGGGTCCCAACTACCCCAATCCTGCACCTCCGTGGTTCAGAGGCGAAACAATGAGCCACAGCAGATACAGGGAACAGTCGCATTTCTCCCACCGCGGATTCCCGAACCCACCAACGGCTCGTTTTATAGGGAATCTTTTTTTCCTCCCGTTCCTTTTTTTTTTCTTTTTCTTTTTTTCTTCGTTGAAGAAAATCTAGATAACAAAGACCAACGGGCGGACCAAACAAGAAGTGTGGTATTACCCCTACTGCAAGACACTCTCCATCTTGTTTCCCATATTATCATTTTTTTTTATTAGCGGGATGCCTGTACGTCCCCCTGTTCAATGTCAGTTTTAATGTAGCACTTTTTTGGAATGGGGGTAGCAAGTTCAGGATGACGTTTGGGTACGTGCCCCCTTACCATGTAGCATCTTTGGACGCACTGCAATCCATCAATGTTCAACGTGTGTGTGTTTCTCCCGATACCCTCCCCCACTTAATTTTATGCAAGGAAGCAAGTCTCACGTGCTCAATCCCACATATATATTTTATATATATATATATATATTCCACACCAAACAACAAGATCAGGGTGCCGTAGCTGTTTTTTTGTCTCATGACCATGGCCCACCCTCTA
Organism: Ascaphus truei; assembly: GCF_040206685.1. Lineage (NCBI taxonomy): Eukaryota > Metazoa > Chordata > Amphibia > Anura > Ascaphidae > Ascaphus > Ascaphus truei. The sequence goes on from NC_134491.1 coordinate 27,228,081, forward strand.
AAAATGAGAAGGCGTGGATATTTTTCAGGGGTTAGAAAGTGCTGGAGGGTTTCGGCATTTACGTTTTGAATTAAGGTGAGCGAAAGTGAAGGGATATTTTATTGGTACCAGGGCTAAAGGGGGAGCAAAGATATTTGCTTCACCCCATGTCCATGTAGAGATTCCGTTTATTTCTCTTGTCAAAAGGGATTTAAACAACTCAAATCGTCAAGATTTAACACATTCAACACGTCCCTGTCAGGTGGCTTTGGTACTATGTAAGACTGACCTTTTAACCTATTAAGGTCACTGGCATTGGGTGACATTGGTCCTGTATGGGATTTACACTTTAACACCTTGAATGACGAACATTTAAAGTAACCAATTTTACCCTTTAATGTAAAGACACATTTGTGTCTTTAAAAAAATAATAATATTTACCCCATAAAGAGCTGCAACCCCAGAATCCTTTATGAAAACTCTGTTAGAGTCCCCACCCTCCATGTGTGCGTTATATATGATGGGCAGTGTGTTTCACACCAGATGGGCACTGCCCGCAAGGGGCCACCACATTTATGGAAACACTATGCAGTATTTTATTTTTATTTTTTACTGCCCAATTCTTGTGTTTCAGGAAGGGGGGGTTTGGAAGAGGAAGGGGGACAGTCGTGGCATGGACAGTACATTCTCCCTCCAATCCCCCCTCAGATTTCTTTTTAATGTCATTTATGTGCAAGGATACCGGTACATTCGCCAGCTGCATATGAACAAGATCTCAGCTCTTCCAGCCTCATTGGCTTTTTTTTTTTTTTTGCTCCCGCGCCAAACTCCAGGAGACATTTGTGGTCTCCCGTCCGCCCACGTGGACTTTTGTGGTATCACTGCGGTGCCACCCCAACAACTCCACACACACACACACACACACACACTAACGTTTTTAGTCGGTACTAGTTAAAGCTGCTATATATATCCTGTATTTATCTTCTAGTGAAAGGTGATTTCTTGATTTGAATCAGCTATATGGGAACGCGTATAATGAATGGTACAATGGTACAATTGCCCCCCCCCCCCCCTTTCCTAACTTGCCTTCTTGGGCTCTTGCCTCCTGGATGTTAAATTAATGAGGTGCTTCCCCCAGGAGAGGAGGTGTCTGTGCTGAAAAGCCTTCTAGTGCTCTGCTTTTTCCCCTCTAAAATTGATTGTAGTATGTTGTATAATGATGCCAAGTATCTCTATACACTGATACTGAACACACTACATTGTATAATGATACTGAGTATCTAAACACTGATGATAAACACGCTGTGCTATATAATGATGTATGAGTATCTGTACACTGATGATGAACACTGCGCTGTATAATGATGCTAAGTATCTATACACTAATGAACATGCTGTGCTGTATAATGATGCTGAGTTTGTCTACACTCTCCAAAGGAGGGGCCTTGGAACAGGGCTGGTTATAATTAGGGTTAATGTTGTCCAAGCTTGGTTGCTTTTTAAATAGAATAAACTTCGGTCCGCAGTCATACTCTGTATTGTTTTATGTCACGGCATGTTCATTTTCAGGTTGTAATGTGCACCTCTAAACTCTGCATTACAAAGCAAACTTGGCCAACCCTACGGCTGTCTCAGGACTTCTGTCTGATATGGCCCTATAGATTAGTGGTAGTTGCCTCCATTTCCCTGCTCGCCATATGGGGGAGAAGATAGCCCCCCTCCCAGGTCTTGCCTGGAAGGTCTTTCCTGAGTTGATGGATGAGGCACAACTCCTCTGATCTAAAAGGTCTTCTTGGTTAATCATATGGATGCTGGAGAGAGGTGCCTATTGTGTGGAGTCAATGTCAGTTGGCCAAAAAAGTATGTTATAAGGTACGCAACATGACTCACTCACCCCTTTCTTGGCTCTAGGATCTTATATTTGTGTTGGTCAAAGCACCTATGCTCATAGGGTTTTCTACCGAGTTGTCAAATAGGAAGGCAGTCTCTAGGGTTTTCCATGACAATTGTTGCTATGGATGTTTAGAGACTCCCCCAAGCCTCATTTGTAGGGTCTTCTTTCGGTATGTATCTCCAGTGTGCATGTGATCCACTTCTAGTGTGGAATCCATCTGCTACCTGTATTCCCAACTCAGAAGATCATAGGATAGTAGGTGCCCCAATGTATGTCTAATCTTTAGTATCCCCTTTATATGTTGGCTATTTACTTAAGTGGTACCTCCCCTTCTGTCTTGGCCATAAGTTCAAAGGGTTGGGTTCTCTCTTGGTTGGCCCTATAAATGTCAGATGCATCTCCCTTCTCTCTTCTGTATGATTTTCTCTATGTTGGCCATATGAGAAACAGGTCACCTTATCTATAGACTTTTTGTTTTGGCTATATGGGAACAGGGTAGGCTCCATTTCTCATATATAGGGTCTGTACTCTAGGTTGATCTAGGTAACCCCGCTCCTCTTATCTGTAATGTTCATCTGGGTTTGGTCCCCTATAGATGGTACCTAGGCCATCTTTATTGGTCTGTAGTGTCTTCACCCTATGGATGATAGGTGACCCCTCTTGTCGACGCAATAGGCTCTTCTCTCTCATATGGCCTTAGTATTGGAATACAGCTCCACCTCCTCTCCTCAAAGCAGCACCCCTCCCCCAGCTTGCACGCCTGACTGTTCCCAGGAGCGGCCCCTCGCCTGGAATGACCCCAATATTTAACCTTTGTACTTCGATACTTGAATGGTTTGGTCGTTTCTCTGCTTGATGAAGGCTGGTCGGAGTTGGATTCTTTGTCTTAATAACGAACAAAATACAAAAGGCTGCTCAGCAGCCTCCGGCACTGACCTCACCACGTCCCACCGCAAGAGGAGCCGCTGTAAATAACGCTGGCCTTGCCCACAAGGCCTTTTGGTATTTTCTTAACTGTACGACCTTAGAACAATTAATAAATGAGATGGTGATTTAGGACCAGAACTGACTTGTCTGCGTTCTGTATTAATGCAAAGGGTATGTGTTGTGTGTGTGTGTGTGTGTGTGTGTGTGTGTGTGTGTGTGTGTGTGTGTGTGTGTGTGTGTGTGTGTGTGTGTGTGTGTGTGTGTGATTGTTGGTAAGTGAGGTTTAGTGTCTTGAGGGCAGGTGTGTGTTAGTGGTAATGTTGGTGGGTGTGTCAGACTAAGCCTTATTCTCTTTCTTCCGAAGCAGATGGCCAAGGGGAGTTTTTGGCTAAAAAGGCCCCGAACAGTGGCATTGTGTGTGTGTGTGTGTGTGTGCGTGTGCACACGCAGGACTGGGTATTAATGTAGACGTGTTTGAGTGTGAATATATGAACGGAGGGTGTTTGGTTGACAGGTGGTTGTAGGTCTGTGTTGTTGGCTGCTTGTATCTTTCTGTGTGTGTCAGTGGGTTGGTGTTGATGTCCCTATCCATTTGATCTATGTTTGTGTTTGTATCAGTCCTTGTATGAGTTTGTTGGTCTCTGACACACGTTTAACAAATCCCTGAAATAGACCTATCCAATGAGACAGACTGTTTGTCTTGCTGTGTGTTGATAAATGGGTAGGTTTTGTGTTTCTCAGTGTGTGGGTCTTGTGACTGCGTGGGCCCGCCTGTCTGGATTTGAGGCAGTGGTCGTGTATCGGTCTAGGTGTATCAGTTGCTGCATGAGTGAATAATTGTGGTTCTGTCTTTGTGATTGTCAATGTGTCTGCGCATACATGTCAAACAAAAAAGGAAGAGTAGAGGCTCCATGGCTTTTATAAAGGCAATAATTTATTGAAGCCAAATAAAGTGTTCAACGTTTCGGCTGTCACAGCAGCCTATGTCAAGGAGCGCCTCTACTGTCTGACCTTCCGCTCAGCCGGAGCCCTATAGTTGGTAAGTTACCAAGTAACCCGGTGCAAAGGGATATATTATATACCATAGAAAAAACCCTTTGGATTCCTAGAAATAGGTAGTTATCGGATGTTAAAACCACTAGCACCTATAACATATTTGGATGTTTAATTTAAACATAAAGCCTGGTCAGAGACATTATATAATATGCTGGAATATATATATTTAGGTCAAAATGCAGAGATATGTCTCTTTAAGTGGTTGCATAGAGCCCTTCAACCAGCAATGCTAACCGATACTAGATACAATATATCCACCAAGGTCTAACATAAGTTATATTGCATAAGTGTTACATAGTAAGCGGAAGTTGGAACCAAACTGGGGGGCAATCTGTGTTTAGTTGTCTCGGTGCTTCCATTTTGTAAGAATGATAATTCTGTAGTACCCGTGCTTCCCCTATATCTGCTTTGTTAAATCTGTATACTGTATGGCAAATTTTGAAAAACGATTTATTATTGACACTCTGTTCTACTCTAAAATGCAATTTTATTGTAGATTTATCGATGACTTTTTCTTTCTCTAGGAGGGTAGTAGTGAAGAGCTTATTCAATTCTTCTAACTGGATGGCCTAGAGACCCCAGGTAGATTGACAAAATCCTGGAGCACGTAACAGATTGCATTTTTGGATGTATTATTAAGTCTGCAACAAGGTATATACTACATGGTGATCTGTATAGGAAACAGACTGACAGAAACACCACATTACATGCCACCAGTTTCCATCCTGATGCACTAAAGGAAATGTTACCCTTTTCCCAAAAAGTGAGAGCCACACGCATTATAGACAGACTGGAAAAACTACATGATATGAAGACCTGATTCATGGCAAGGGGACATAAGGAAGACATTTGTTGATGAAGCTTTTGATAAAACAGTATTGGTTAAACCATTGATAACTCAGAGTGAACAAAATAGCATGCTCATTACACGGAGAAGCGCGGCGAGAAAAAACAAAATATATATATATACTATGGTGTTTCCCCCACCCTCTGGGAGATTCCCTTGTTACAAGGTGTTCAGTGCATGCTACCTGTTGGCTCACATAATGCTGAGTGGTCCGCCGATGGTTGTTGGGACATTTGGACAGGCTTCTGTGGTACATACCCGACATTTATCTCTGGTGACTCTGAGCCCCCCCCCCCCCCCCCCCCCCCCAGAAAGATTGCACACCAGGCAGGAGTTATAGTTAACTGGAACCGGTTTATTCCTCTGCATACACAGTATCACACAGGCTTTTGCCCCATACAGCTCAATGCAGTTCTCCAATCTCCGGATGGTCCCGGGACCTCCACTCCGGGCCAAAGGCACCCAAAGCAGTCCTTACTCTTACCTGACCCTCTTGCAGGGCCTGGGGAATGGTTATCACTCACTCTACCCCAAGGGGAAGAGGAACAGGGAAATACCAATGCTCAGGTAAGCCTGGGTGCTACCTGTCTCTCTCAAGGGTAGAGACAACTGCCTAAATTTAGTGGTGCAGCCCCTTAAGTACAGTGGGAGGAAGGTACAAGGTCTGAACCCAGGATTGGGCAGAACACAGGACTTGTCCCACCTCCCCTGTCACTCAAGGGAGCTGCCTCTGTGAGGAAAACCCATGATTGGTCCTGTCAGTGCCTGCACTGTTACCAGGGCTTGCATGGCAGGGAGGTCAGACTGGTAGCCAAAACCAGGCATGGCTACACATTTGTTTTACATTTTCTGTTGGGCCGAATCAAATCCCTAGCAGCACGCTTCCAGTGTACACCCCTAGTAGGGTGTGATTAATGTATTTAGCCAATCCACCTGTAACTGCTTATTGAGCAGCTTGTGGGAGGTTAGTCCCTCACTTTCAAGGTATATAATCTCACAGTAAGGTCCCTGTAAATTCACAATCTCCCAGTAAGGTCCCTGTAAATTCACTTTCCACTTTACTTGCCTACATGTAAGTATCTTTACTGGTATATACTCGTTTTTAGCTGCACTAAGTTACATAAGCTTATGCTTAGTTTAGTAACCCCCTCAGGGTATATTTCACAGAACATTTGTATGCATTTAGCATAGGGACCTGCTACTGAGACTTACATTAACGTTGGTTAGCAGGCTTGTCATTATTTGATCAAAGGATGCAGCCAAAAGTCTTACAGACTTAGGTTTCACTATGTATATTTATTTCCCCATTTATTGTTAGCCCAATGGGAGAAGCGCAGGGATTCACTTTCTGTTTTTTCAATAAGGACAATTATGTCACCCCGCACTTTCTTAGTACACAGAAACCAGGACGCTACAGATGCTTTAACTGCTCCGTTTGCAATAGTTTGAACACAGGTGATACCACCTCTGGGTTGTCTGAATGTAATTCATTCTCCATTAAATACAGAGTCACCTGCATGAGCACACATGTTATCTATTTAATTACATGTCTGTGTGGACTTTGCTATGTAGGTAAGACTAACCATATGCTCAAGACGAGATTTATAGTGCATAAAAGCAAAATAGGACATGGAGAGGAAGAGACCACGAGGATGGTCAGGATTGCAGACACACGGTTGCCTCTCAAAATTATTGGTATTGAACCCATAGAGCAGGATACCATGCTACTACGCAGAGAGACATTCTGGATTTATACACTGGAGACTGGAGACTGTCATTTAACCCCTTTGGAGAAACAAACAATCTACATTTTTAGGATGCTTCTTGGATCATCGATAAAATTAGTTCTCTGATTAATTACTTTTACATATATAATACTATACTGCCACTGCTGCTGTTCTTGGTGACTCATTTACCCCTCAGGTATGTTTATCTCTTCTTCTCCTAACAGTGTTGAGAATACATTTGGTACAAATTCGTTATTTTTGGTTTCCATTAGAGGTTGGACACTTTATTTGGCTTCAATAAATTATGGCATTTATAAAATCTGTGGAGCCTCTACTCTTCCTTTTTTGTTTATCCTGTACCTGGGATTGCAGCGGGCCTTCCCTGTGTCTCCTGTACCTGGGATTGCAGCGGGCCTGCCCTGAGTATCCTGTACTTGGGATTGCAGCGGGCCTGCCCTGTGTATCCTGTACCTGGATTGCAGCGGGCCTTCCCTGTGCATCCTGTGCCTGGGATAGCAGCGGGCCTTCCCTGTGTCTCCTGTACCTGGGATTGCAGCGGGCCTTCCCTGTGCATCCTGTGCCTGGGATAGCAGCGGGCCTTCCCTGTGTATCCTGTACCTGGATTGCAGCGGGCCTTCCCTATGTATCCTGTACCTGGGATTGCAGCGGGCCTTCCCTGTGCATCCTGTGCCTGGATTGCAGCGGGCCTTCCCTGTGCATCCTGTACCTGGATTGCAGCGGGCCTTCCCTGTGTATCCTGTACCTGGGATTGCAGCGGGCCTTCCCTGTGTCTCCTGTACCTGGGATAGCAGCGGGCCTTCCCTGTGTATCCTGTGCCTGGGATTACAGCGGGCCTTCCCTGTGCATCCTGTACCTGGATTGCAGCGGGCCTTCCCTGTGTCTCCTGTACCTGGGATTGCAGCGGGCCTTCCCTGTGCATCCTGTACCTGGATTGCAGCGGGCCTTCCCTGTGTCTCCTGTACCTGGGATTGCAGCGGGCCTTCCCTGTGCATCCTGTGCCTGGGATAGCAGCGGGCCTTCCCTGTGTATCCTGTACCTGGATTGCAGCGGGCCTTCCCTATGTATCCTGTACCTGGGATAGCAGCGGGCCTTCCCTGTGTATCCTGTACCTGGATTGCAGCGGGCCTTCCCTATGTATCCTGTACCTGGGATTGCAGCGGGCCTTCCCTGTGCATCCTGTACCTGGATTGCAGCGGGCCTTCCCTGTGTCTCCTGTACCTGGGATTGCAGCGGGCCTTCCCTGTGTATCCTGTACCTGGGATAGCAGCGGGCTTCCCTATGTATCCTGCACCTGGATTGCAGCGGGCCTTCCCTGTGCATCCTATACCTGGGATAGCAGCGGGCCTTCCCTGTGCATCCTGTACCTGGGATTGCAGCGGGCCTTCCCTGTGTATCCTGTACCTGGGATTGCAGCGGGCCTTCCCTGTGTATCCTGTACCTGGGATAGCAGCAGGCCTTCCTTGTGTATCCTGTACCTGGGATTGCAGCGGGCCTGCCCTGTGTATCCTGTACCTGGGATTGCAGCGAGCCTTCCCTGTGTATCCTGTACCTGGGATTGCAGCAGGCCTGCTCTGTGTATCCTGTACCTGGGATTGCAGCAGGCCTTCCCTGTGTATCCTGTACCTGGGATAGCAGCGGGCCTTCCCTGTGTATCCTGTACCTGGGATTGCAGCGGGCCTTCCTTGTGTATCCTGTACCTGGGATTGCAGCGGGCCTTCCCTGTGTATCCAGTACCTGGGATTGCAGCGGGCCTTCCCTGTGTATCCTGTACCTGGGATTGCAGCGAGCCTTCCCTGTGTCTCCTGTACCTGGGATTGCAGCGAGCCTTCCCTGTGTATCCTGTACCTGGGATTGCAGCCGGCCTGCTCTGTGTATCCTGTACCTGGGATTGCAGTGGGCCTTCCCTGTGTCTCCTGTACCTGGGATTGCAGCGGGCCTTCCCTGTGTATCCTGTACCTGGGATTGCAGCGGGCCTTCCCTGTGTCTCCTGTACCTGGGATTGCAGCGAGCCTTCCCTGTGTATCCTGTACCTGGGATTGCAGCGGGCCTTCCCTGTGTATCCTGTACCTGGGATTGCAGCCGGCCTGCTCTGTGTATCCTGTACCTGGGATTGCAGTGGGCCTGCTCTGTGTATCCTGTACCTGGGATTGCAGCGGGCCTTCCCTGTGTATCCTGTACCTGGGAGAGCAGCAGGCCTTCCCTGTGTATCCTGTACCTGGGATTGCAGCAGGCCTGCTCTGTATCCTGTACCTGGGATTGCAGCGGGCCTTCCCTGTGTATCCTGTACCTGGGATAGCAGCGGGCCTTCCCTGTGTATCCTGTACCTGGGATTGCAGCGGGCCTTCCCTGTGTATCCTGTACCTGGAATTGCAGCGGGCATTCCCTGTGTATCCTGTACCTGGAATTGCAGCGGGCATTCCCTGTGTATCCTGTACCTGGAATTGCAGCGGGCATTCCCTGTGTATCCTGTACCTGGGATTGCAGCGGGCCTTCCATGTGTATCCTGTACCTGGAATTGCAGCGGGCATTCCCTGTGTATCCTGTGCCTGGGATTGCAGCGGGCCTTCCCTGTGTATCCTGTACCTGGATTGCAGCGGGCCTTCCCTATGTATCCTGTACCTGGGATTGCAGCGGGCCTTCCCTGTGCATCCTGTGCCTGGATTGCAGCGGGCCTTCCCTGTGCATCCTGTACCTGGATTGCAGCGGGCCTTCCCTGTGTATCCTGTACCTGGGATTGCAGCGGGCCTTCCCTGTGTCTCCTGTACCTGGGATAGCAGCGGGCCTTCCCTGTGTATCCTGTGCCTGGGATTACAGCGGGCCTTCCCTGTGCATCCTGTACCTGGATTGCAGCGGGCCTTCCCTGTGTCTCCTGTACCTGGGATTGCAGCGGGCCTTCCCTGTGTATCCTGTACCTGGGATTGCAGCGGGCCTTCCCTGTGTCTCCTGTACCTGGGATTGCAGCGGGGCCTTCCCTGTGCATCCTGTACCTGGATTGCAGCGGGCCTTCCCTGTGTATCCTGTACCTGGATTGCAGCGGGCCTTCCCTGTGTATCCTGTACCTGGGATAGCAGCGGGCTTCCCTATGTATCCTGCACCTGGATTGCAGCGGGCCTTCCCTGTGCATCCTGTACCTGGGATTGCAGCGGGCCTTCCCTATGTATCCTGTACCTGGGATTGCAGCAGGCCTTCCCTGTTCATCCTGTACCTGGGATTGCAGCGGGCCTTCCCTGTGTATCCTGTACCTGGGATTGCAGCGGGCCTTCCCTGTGTATCCTGTACCTGGGATAGCAGCAGGCCTTCCCTGTGTATCCTGTACCTGGGATTGCAGCGGGCCTGCCCTGTGTATCCTGTACCTGGGATTGCAGCGAGCCTTCCCTGTGTATCCTGTACCTGGGATTGCAGCAGGCCTGCTCTGTGTATCCTGTACCTGGGATTGCAGCAGGCCTTCCCTGTGTATCCTGTACCTGGGATAGCAGCGGGCCTTCCCTGTGTATCCTGTACCTGGGATTGCAGCGGGCCTTCCTTGTGTATCCTGTACCTGGGATTGCAGCGGGCCTGCCCTGTGTATCCTGTACCTGGGATAGCAGCGGGCCTTCCCTGTGTATCCTGTACCTGGGATTGCAGCGGGCCTTCCCTGTGTATCCTGTACCTGGGATTGCAGCGGGCCTTCCCTGTGTCTCCTGTACCTGGGATTGCAGCGGGCCTTCCCTGTGTCTCCTGTACCTGGGATTGCAGCGGGCCTTCCCTGTGTATCCTGTACCTGGGATTGCAGCGAGCCTTCCCTGTGTATCCTGTACCTGGGATTGCAGCGAGCCTTCCCTGTGTATCCTGTACCTGGGATTGCAGCGGGCCTTCCCTGTGTATCCTGTACCTGGGATTGTAGCAGGCCTTCCCTGTGTATCCTGTACCTGGGATAGCAGCAGGCCTTCCCTGTGTATCCTGTACCTGGGATTGCAGCAGGCCTGCTCTGTGTATCCTGTACCTGGGATTGCAGCGGGCCTGCTCTGTGTATCCTGTACCTGGGATTGCAGCGGGCCTTCCCTGTGTCTCCTGTACCTGGATTGCAGCGGGCCTTCCGTGTGTCTCCTGTACCTGGGATTGCAGTGGGCCTTCCCTGTGTCTCCTGTACCTGGGATTGCAGCGGGCCTTCCCTGTGTCTCCTGTACCTGGGATTGCAGCGGGCCTTCCCTGTGTATCCTGTACCTGGGATAGCAGCAGGCCTTCCCTGTGTATCCTGTACCTGGGATTGCAGCAGGCCTGCTCTGTGTATCCTGTACCTGGGATTGCAGCGGGCCTGCCCTGTGTATCCTGTACCTGGGATAGCAGTGGGCCTTCCCTGTGTATCCTGTACCTGGGATTGCAGCGGGGCCTTCCCTGTGCATCCTGTACCTGGATTGCAGCGGGCCTTCCCTGTGTATCCTGTACCTGGGATTGCAACGGGCCTTCCCTGTGTATCCTGTACCTGGGATTGCAGCGAGCCTTCCCTGTGTATCCTGTACCTGGGATTGCAGCGAGCCTTCCCTGTGTATCCTGTGCCTGGGATTACAGCGGGCCTTCCCTGTGTATCCTGTACCTGGGATAGCAGCGAGCCTTCCCTGTGTATCCTGTACCTGGGATTACAGCGGGCCTTCCCTGTGCATCCTGTACCTGGATTGCAGCGGGCCTGCTCTGTGTATCCTGTACCTGGGATTGCAGCGGGCCTTCCCTGTGTATCCTGTACCTGGGATTGCAGTGAGCCTTCCCTGTGTATCCTGTACCTGGGATTGCAGCGGGCCTTCCCTGTGTATCCTGTACCTGGGATTGCAGCGAGCCTTCCCTGTGTATCCTGTACCTGGGATTGCAGCAGGCCTGCTCTGTGTATCCTGTACCTGGGATTGCAGCAGGCCTGCTCTGTGTATCCTGTACCAGGGATAGCAGCGGGCCTTTCCTGTGTATCCTGTACCTAGATAGCAGCGGGCCTTTCCTGTGTATCCTGTACCTGGGATTGCAGCGGGCCTTCCCTGTGTATCCTGTACCTGGGATTGCAGCGGGCCTTCCCTGTGTATCCTGTGCCTGGGATAGCAGCGGGCCTTCCCTGTGTATCCTGTACCTGGGATTGCAGCAGGCCTGCTCTGTGTATCCTGTACCTGGGATTGCAGCAGGCCTGCTCTGTGTATCCTGTACCAGGGATAGCAGCGGGCCTTTCCTGTGTATCCTGTACCTAGATAGCAGCGGGCCTTTCCTGTGTATCCTGTACCTGGGATTGCAGCGGGCCTTCCCTGTGTATCCTGTACCTGGGATTGCAGCGAGCCTTCCCTGTGCATCCTGTGCCTGGGATAGCAGCGGGCCTTCCTTGTGTATCCTGTACCTGGGATTGCAGCGGGCCTTCCCTGTGTATCCTGTACCTGGATAGCAGCGGGCCTTCCCTGTGTATCCTGTACCTGGATTGCAGCGGGCCTTTCCTGTGTATCCTGTACCTAGATAGCAGCGGGCCTTCCCTGTGTATCCTGTACCTGGGATTGCAGCGAGCCTTTCCTGTGTATCCTGTACCTGGGATTGCAGCAGGCCTGCTCTGTGTATCCTGTACCTGGGATTGCAGCGGGCCTTCCCTGTGTATCCTGTACCTGGGATTGCAGTGAGCCTTCCCTGTGTATCCTGTACCTGGGATTGCAGCGGGCCTTCCCTGTGTATCCTGTACCTGGGATTGCAGCGGGCCTTCCCTGTGTATCCTGTACCTGGGATTGCAGCGAGCCTTCCCTGTGTATCCTGTACCTGGGATTGCAGCAGGCCTGCTCTGTGTATCCTGTACCTGGGATTGCAGCAGGCCTGCTCTGTGTATCCTGTACCAGGGATAGCAGCGGGCCTTTCCTGTGTATCCTGTACCTAGATAGCAGCGGGCCTTTCCTGTGTATCCTGTACCTGGGATTGCAGCGGGCCTTCCCTGTGTATCCTGTACCTGGGATTGCAGCGGGCCTTCCTTGTGTATCCTGTACCTGGGATTGCAGCGGGCCTTCCCTGTGTATCCTGTACCTGGATAGCAGCGGGCCTTCCCTGTGTATCCTGTACCTGGATAGCAGCGGGCCTTCCCTGTGTATCCTGTACCTGGATTGCAGCGGGCCTTTCCTGTGTATCCTGTACCTAGATAGCAGCGAGCCTTCCCTGTGTATCCTGTACCTGGGATTGCAGCGAGCCTTTCCTGTGTATCCTGTACCTGGGATTGCAGCGGGCCTTTCCTGTGTATCCTGTACCTGGGATTGCAGCGGGCCTTTCCTGTGTATCCTGTACCTGGGATTGCAGCGGGCCTGCCCTGTGTATCCTGTACCTGGGATTGCAGCAGGCCTGCTCTGTGTATCCTGTACCTGGGATTGCAGCGGGCCTTCCCTGTGTATCCTGTACCTGGATTGCAGCGGGCCTTCCCTGTGTATCCTGTACCTGGGATAGCAGCGGGCCTGCTCTGTGTATCCTGTACTTGGGATTGCAGCGGGCCTTCCCTGTGTATCCTGTACCTAGATAGCAGTGGGCCTTTCCTTATCGAGTTAGAGAGCTCCGGTATCCAGGGTTGCCACCTCTCCGGGTTTGACCCGGACACTCCAGGTTTCAGGTACTTTCCTCCGGGCTACGGCTTTAGCCCATCAATCTCCGGGTGGTGTGTTGCTGCGGCGGCCGCGTCACCGGCATTCTCTGGTATTCTTCTGCAATTCCCCCTCCAACTGCACTGAACATGGCTGCGCGGTGTCATATGACTAGGGTTGCCAGGTGGCTTGTCTAAAGATACTGGCCACAATGCGAGACACCCCCCCCCCCCCCCCAAAACATATAAAAATACTCCCCCAATACATATACAAAATACCCCCACATGCCCCCAATACATGTAAAAAGTACCCCCAATACATATATTAAAAAATACACCCCAACCCTCCCCACTACATATAAAAATATACCCCCACCCCCCACTACATATAAAGAATATACCCCGACCCCCCACTACATATAAAAATATACCCCCACCCCCCCACTACATATAAAGAATATACCCCGACCCCCCACTACATATAAAAATATACCCCATCCCCCTAATACATATACACAATACATATAGATGGTCTCAGGTCCGGCCCGGTGGCTGCAGAATGGGGGGTGGACCGGTGGCTGCAGAGGGGCGGGGGCGTTGCTGCGCGGGGGCCGGTGGCTACGAGAGGGGGAGGCGATGGCTGGGGGAGGGCGGTGGCGACGGGACACCCGGCGGCAGGTCACAGCACTTGCTGCCTGTCCCGGCTCTCCCCCGCTGCAGGCTTCTCCCTCACTGTGTCCCACGCCGAGGTGTCTGATACTGCGCGCGCGTCAGCACCAGACTTCGTGAGACAGACCATGAAGGAGAAGTCTGCACCGGGGGAGAGCCGGGACCGGCAACAAGTGCTGTGACCTGCCGCCGGGCATCCCATTCGGAGAGAAGGAATACCGGACACATACATGTCTAGTATTACCTTTCATTTTATACCGGACGCAGGGGCAAAATACCGGGCTATCTGGTTCCAAACCGGACACCTGGCAACCCTATATATGATGCCGATTGCCATGGCAACGGAACATGACATGACGCTACGCTGCATCACGTTGTCGTGGCAACGTGACGCTGCGTAGCGTCATGACGTCACATAGAGTTCCATTGCCATGCAAGACAGTGTCATATGACGCCGCGCAGCCATGTTCACTGCTGTTGGAGGGGGAGTTGCAGCAGGATGCCGGGAGACGCCGCCGCAGCACGCCGCCAAGTAAGGGAATATTTTTTTCCTCCAGGTTGGTCATCAGTTGAAGGTGGCAACCCTGCCGGTATCAGTAACTTATATTTATTTAGATTTTTGGTGTGCAACATTTCCCAACATTACTGCGCATACATTTGTAGCCCTGTGTGGTTTGGGCTATAGGTCTGCCCTCCTCCTGGCAGTAATACCTTGGTAAGGGCAGGTTTGCCAGGAGCAATCATGGGTTTTCCCCACTTCATGCAGTGCAGTGAGTCGGTGAAGGCAGTGTCATCAGGCTCTGTGTCCAATTAGAGACACAGGGGTGATGCCTGCTGGAGCTTGCTTAATGTACTGCAACTTCTTATTTAGTGAGTTGGTCTCTACCTTGTTAGAGACAGGGTACCCGTGCCAAGCTGCCAGGGCTCTGGTAGGCTTGAGGCCCTCCTTTCGGGGAGTTTGGGGTAAACCTATACCTCCTACCCTAGGGGAAGAGCAAGAACATCTCTCTGTGCCCTTGGCTGGCAGTTGAGTTCAGGGACATCCTGAGGGTGAATACCTTTGAGTACTGTGATTGAGACTGCTCCTAAAGAGGAAGATCAAATAAAGACTGCTGCATTTTACCTACACCTCCTGCCTGAGAGTGAAGTATATTGGGAGGAGGGGAACTAGTTCTTTTGCAGATACTTCACCCCACACCACTGGGGGCTGCACAAGAGGGAGGCGCTGCACCTGTAAGTAGATTTTTGGCACAACCCCAGAAGTATATACTGTTCGTCCCTTATACCATCATGAGGGAGACACAGGGCCCCCTGTTACCAGCAGGTAAGCACCACTCAAACCGATGTAAACAGAGTGCTATTTCCCTAGAGAGGCCCAAGATGAGATTGGGAGGGGGAAACAGGGTAACACTTTTTTTTTTAATGCTTTTCATTCCTTAACCTCTTCTCTGTCAGTGTCCTGATGCATCTATAACCCTTTCACCCTAGTAGTGTTACTACTCAGTGATGGGTTGCAGACTGTCCACAAGAGGGCAGCAGCGTATAAACAGATAAACTCAATAAATTGTTCCCAATGAATGTAAAAATTGGGACGATGCTGATCCGAATTCCTGTTACAAAAGTTTTGTGCTCAAAGTGAAGGAAGTGATTTTTTTTTTTTAAAGAATGAACTTAATAAACGTAACATGTTTAATAACTTTTTATCCTAACGGGGCTAGCATTTCACACATTTAAAACAGTTACACAAAAAAATAAAGGAATACATTTTAAGCTGGGAAAGAAACCAAATAAAAGATAAACATAGAGGATGAAGAGAATATAGAATGGAAGGATACTGTAAATATGGAATGGTTGATAGGTAGTGGAAAGTCTGTTTTTAGAGTTATGGGGAGGGTAGTGCTCAAATAGTATGAGGCCGTAGGGTTGCCAGGTGGCTTCTCCAAAAATATTGGACACAATGGTGAAAGGTGGTCAGGTCACTATGCCCAGGGAGGTAATACCGGACACATACATGTCCAGTATTACAGCACCTCTCATTTTTTACTGGACAGAGTATCCAAATACAGGACAGTCCGGTTCAATACCGGACACCTGGCAACCCTACGAGGCAGAGAGTTCGAGAGCGTTGGAGCAGCGTGTCTAAAAGCTCAGTTCCCAGAATCTTCTTGACTTCCTTTGGGGCCTGATAGCAGTCCACCTGCTGATTTACGTTAAAGAGTAGGGAATTGGGATCTCTTTCGGGTAGCTGGGTACCTGAATAGGTAGGGCTTTGAATTTCAGCAAGCCAGTCTTGAAACAGATTTGCCATGTTATAGGCGTCAGTGCAGGGAACGGAGAACAATCAGAGGGAGACTATTTTTTGATTGGTTTAAAATGATTCACCAATCATAAGAACACGAAATTCCGTTGGGATTAGCCAATGAAGCAATGAAGAACCAGCAAAACAAATATAAACAAAAAAACAATTATCAGTGCACTGTAATGTAAATATAAAGTGCACTATATAATGATGGCGAGTGAAAAAGAATCCATGGGGGATACCGAGCAGAACACCCCGCCTGTCGACCACTGGGAGGCGAACTCTGAGACCGTCCCAGCGAACTCGGCGTGTTCTCTGCCTGGAAACGGGGGCGCACTTGCGCCTGGAAAATGGCCCCAATGTTTATTGGGACCTACCCTTCCAAAAACTGCTTTCTGGTCTTATAAATGGCTAGCTTAGCCAATGCCAGGGGCAGGTTGATGAGGAGAGCCCTAGGCTTATTGTCCCGGGACACTGGGAGCCCCAAAAGAAAAAAGTTAGGGGAAAAGTGCAGCCACAACTGCAGGAGAAGGCCCATCAAGGTGGATAAGAGGGGCTGCAGTCTGGCACAGCTAAAATAAATATGATACACAGGAGGGGGGTTGGAGGGAGGAGGAGGAGGAGGAACCGACTTGATAAGAAATAACGAAATTGAAGCGAGAGAAGAAAAGAGACCATCTTATTTGTCACGACCCAAGCGGCAAGCGCCTTCAATATAGAGAAGGTTCTTATGATCAGTGAGAATGGTAACCGGAATTTCGGTACCCTCGAGTAAAAGCCTCCATTCCTCCAAAGCCATTTTGATGGCTAACAGTTCACGATTGCCTACATCGTAGTTATGTTCGACAGACGAGAATTCTTTAGAAAAGAAGGCACAAGGGTGGAATTTAGCTTGTGGAGACTTTTTGGGATAACACTGCCCTGACATCAGAAGCATCTACCTCCAGGGTAAAGGGTAGTCCTGGATCGGGATGCACGAGCACCGGAGTTTAGATGAAGGCATTTTTCAAAAGCGTGGATGGCGTCAGGAGACCACCGCACCGCGCCGGCACCTTTCTGCGTTAAGGCCGTAATAGGTGCCACCATGAAAGAAAAGTTCTGAATGAACCTACGATAGTAGTTGGCGAATCCCAGGAACCTTTGTAAGGCTTTCAGGGTTGTGGGACAAGGTCAATCCAATACTGCTTTCACTTTGGCAGGATCCATTTCTAGGCCGGTGTTGGAGATGATATAGGCTAGGAAAGACGTTGTGGTCTGGTGAAATTGACACCTCCCATTTTGTGAAGCGGCAATTCTCCCGGAGACGTTGGATTATCTGTTTGACATGGCCAGGATGGTCATGTATTGTTTTGGAGAAGATTAGGATGTCATCCAAATACACAATGACGTATTGATCGAGGGGATCCCTAAAAACTTAATTAAACCTCTCTGAACATTTTCCTTGATGTACTCCTTCATGGCTTTGGTCTCTGGAGGAGATAATCGGTAGGAACATCCTCGCGGAGGCACAGGACCGGGTAATAGGTCGATGGGACAATCAAATGACCGATGGGGTGGCAACTCCTCAGATTGAGCCTTATTGAAGACATCCTGGAATTCGGAATAAATCACGGGTAGAAGGGAAGTTACCTGTTCAGGTACGGAGGTCCCGCATAGGGCTTTAGATAGTAAGGAGCAATTCTGGGAGCAGTAGGGACTCCATGGAAGCGATTGCGCCTCTGTCCAGTCGATCCGAGGGTTATGCCGCCAAAGCCACGGAAGTCCCACAATGACGTCCACGGTAGGTGTATGAATGACGTCTAACTGAATTGACTATGTGTGGTCCTGTCCGGTCTCTAGTTGAAAGGGGACAGTTTGGAGAGAAATGACAGCAGGTTGTAAGGGACGACCATCAATAGGTTCCAGGCCGACTGGATGACTTTTATGCACCAGAGGAATCTTACTCTTTTCCGCAAATCCCTGGTCAATGAAATTTCCCAGAGTCCAGAAAGGCCCGAGTAGTGGCCTTGAAGGTGTCGCCGGTTAAGGTGAAGGGGATCAAAAGTCTGGTTGGCCTTGGGGGGAAGAAGCAGACATAGTTCCCGGTGAGGTCCTACCAGTCTGCAATTGAGATTTGGCATTTCCCGTCTTGTAGGGACAGGCAAGTACCTGGTGCCCAGCATTATCGCAATACTGGCAGAGTCTGGCATCACGTCTGCGCTGTTTCTCTCCAAACGACAATTTGTTGCCTGTGAGCTGCATGGGTTCCTCCAGATCCAGAAGTTTGGGGGGCCCTGCGTAGAAGCTTTGCGGAGACTGCGTACCTGGCTTGCATCGAGTTCTCTCAGCTCTTCTCTCCTGTAACCTTAAGTCCACTCGAATGCGTAGTCTGATGAGCTCCTCAAGCTTCGTGGGGCGCTCCTGTGCAGCAAGTTCATCTTTAAGATTCTCTGAGAGACCTTGCCAGAATGCCGCTGTCAATGCCTGATTGTTCCAGCCGGTCTCAGCCGCTATGGCTCGAAATTCGACCGCATACCGGGCCACAGCGCGACTGCCTTGGGACATATGAAATAAAGATGAAGCAGCTGTTACCTTGCGCCCGGGTGTGTCGGAATATTCTGCGGAATTCCGTGATGAAGGAGACTATGTCGCCCATGAGGTCCGGCCTTTGTTCCCAGATGGGTGAGGCCCAGGCCAAGGCGTCGTCCACTAGCAGCGATATCATATAGGCCACCTTAGACTGCTGGGAAAGAAAGTGAGATGGCATCAATTCAAACTGGATATCACATTGATTCAGGAACCCACGACAGCCACGCAGATCGCCGCCGTAGCGGTTGGGCGTAGGGAGTCAGGGTTCGGAGGCTGCGTTTATAGACATGGCTGCGGGGGCAGACACCACTGATGGGAGAGGATCAATAGGGATACGTGGTGCCTGATTAGTCATAGTTTGTACCGTCCGTTGGAGATGCTCCATCAGCTGACTGTTCTGATCAAGAAATTCCTCCACCTTTTTAAACATGTCTGAGTGTAAGTTCAAGACTCGACCCACCTCAGCGGGGTCCATGTTTGTGGGGCTGATTATACTGTAACGAGTGCTCACCACAAACAAGGCTGAGGTGGGGATGTTGGTAACCAGCGACCTAGAACTGGGCAGCCACGTCCAGAGTGCAGCGTGGTAGTTGTGTAGCTGGGTCAGGGTAGGAGAAGTCAGATTGGTCGAGGTACTTGCCGTGGTCTTGGATTGCAGAGATCGGATTGTCGTATGCGGTGCCGGGTCCTGGTGTATAGAATGTAGAAGTCCAAATGCACGCCGAGGTCAAGGGTCATAGGCGGATGTCCAGATACAAACCGAGGTCAAAACAGGACAAGACAGCAACAGAGCAGCAGGGTGTTTGAGGCAAACACTAGTACACAAACAGAGGTTTATGCTCAGCCAGTTTGCAGCAGGGCTGACTTGAGCATTTAAAGGACAGGCAGCCAATGGTAGGGCAGCACAGAGCTGCAGGGTAATGAACAAGAACCGCCCCATGACATATTCAGTCCACTGGTAAACAGGGGCGGGGAGAAGTGCAGGTGTGGAATAATTGCTGATGTAATGAACCCCTCGTGTGCCCAAGGGAGCGCGGCGCCTGTGCGTAGATTGCGTGCGGTGCGCCTCACCTGTGACGTCATGAGGGCGAAGCCTGAGCGAGGTCCGTGCGGTGTCCCCTAGCCTGGCAGAGCAGTGCGCGTTAGACTCTTCGTCACGGGGGCGGAGCCTAAACGTGGGCGTGCGGTGTCCCTCAGCCTGTTAGTGCGGCGTGCTTGTCCCATCACGGGGTGCGTCAAAGGGGCGGGACCAACGGACAATCCTCACAGAGATTGAGCGAGGGAGGAGGGGGGGATAGAGCAAGTGAGGAGAGGGTGGGAATGAGCAAGGTAAAGGGGGGATTGAGTGAGAGAGGAGAGGGGGGCATTGAGTGTCAGAGAGGGGATTCAGTAGAGTGGGGGGATTGGGAAAGGAGAGGTGAGATTGAGTGAGGAAGGAGGGGGGATTGAGCAAGGGAGGAATGAGGGGGGATTGATGAGGGAGGAGACGGAGGGATTGAGTGTGAGAGGAGAGTGGGGGGATTGAGCAAGAGAGGAGATTGAGAGAGAGAAGAGGGGGATTGAGAAATGAGGAGGGATTGAGCGAGAGGGAAGGAGTTATTAGCGAGAGGGAAGGAGTTATTAGCGAAAGGGAAGGAGTTATTAGCGAGAGGGAAGGAGTTATTAGCGAAAGGGAAGGAGTTATTAGCGAGAGGGGAGGAGGAATGATCGAGCAAGAGTGATGTGTGGAGGGGGGAAATTGAAAGAGGAGGAGGGGGTTGAGCGATAGAAGAGGGGGGATTGAGCGAGGGAGGAGGGGATAGAGTGAGAGGGGATTGAGCAAGGGAGAGGGGGGATTGAGCAGGAGAGAAGAGGGGATTGAGCGACAGAGGAGAGAGGGGGAATTGAGAGTGGAGAGGAGGATTGAGAGAGTAGAGGGGGGATTGATCGAGAGAGGATATGAGGGATTGAGTGAGGAAGGAGGAGGGGATTGAGCCAGGGAGGAGAGTGTGGGGATTTAGAAGAGAGTGGGGGGATTGAGATACAGGAGAGGGGGGTTGAGAACGGAGGAGGAATTAAGCAAGAAAGGAAAGGGTGGGCTTGAGGGATAGAGGAGAGAGGGGGATGGAGCAAGAGAGGAAAGAATGATTGAGAGAGGAGAGGGGGGATTCAGTGAGAAAGGAGAGGGCGGATTGAGCGAGCAAGAGATGAGGATGGAGGGGAATTGAGGGATGAAGAGGGATTGAGCGAGAGAGGAGGAGGGGAGATTGAGCGAGCGAGAGAGTTGGTAGAATTGAGAAAGAGAGGAGGAGGGGGGGATTGAGCAAGAGAGGGGGAGGGGGGATTGAGCAAAAGGTGGAGAGGGTGAGCCAGGGGGATTAAGCAAGATGTAGGGGCTGAATGCGACATGGGGGACTGAGTGAGGGTTGAGGGGTTTGTGCGAGAGGTGGGGTTGAGTGAGAGGTTGTCATGAGAGAGGTGGGGGGGGGTGACCAAAAGGTGAAGAGGTGAGCGCGAGGTGGGGGCTTGAGCGAGAGGTGTGGGGGTTGAGCGAGAGGTGGAGGTTGTGAGCGAGAGGTGTAGGGGTTGAGAGAGAGGTGGTGATTGAGAAGAGGTGTGGGGGTTGAGCGAGAGGTGTGGGGGTTGAGCGAGAGGTGGAGGTTGTGAGCGAGAGGTGTAGGGGTTGAGAGAGAGGTGGGGATTGAGAAGAGGTGTGGGGGTGAGCGAAAGGTGTGGGGGTTGAGCGAGAGGTGAAGGTGGTGAGCGAGAGGTGGGGGGATAGAACAAGAGGTGGGCAGGATTGCGAGAGAAGGGGCATGTGCGGAGAGGGTTTTGAGAGAAAGAGGGGAGGTTGACTGAGAGAGGGGGTTAAGAAAGGGGAGCCTGAGAGGGAGGGGGCTAGGCGGTGGGTGAATTGAGAGTGGAGGTCTAAGAGGAGGGAAGTGGGGGGATTGAGTTAGAGGGGGTATAAGAAGAGGGGGGAGAGAGGGAATAAAGAGTGGGGTTGAGGAAGGGGGATTGATAGAGGAGAGAGAGGAAAGTGAGAAAGGGGGGGAAGTGAGCGATTAGAGGGAAGGGGAACGTGCAAAAGGGAGGGAAGAAAAGAGAGTGAGGGGGAGAGAAATACATGGGGAAGGAGAGAGGGAAGAAAGGGGTGAGAAATGGAGAGTGATTGAGGGGGGGAGTGGAGAGACTTGCAGGGCTGCCGACACAGGGGGGCCCAAGTGGAAACTGTAGCCCTGGGCCCCAGGAAAGCAGTCGGCGGCCCTCATTGCAGTAGTCCAAGCGTGAGGACACAAAGGCAAAAAACAGTGTATGAAGATTCTCTGGGGGAATCGTGCTTAATCCTGGCTAGGTTCCTCAGATTAAAGAATGAGGATGTGATCACGGTGGACATCTGATGTTTAAATGTCAAGCCCCAAGCAAGGATAACAGCAAGAGTCCTCCCACAGGCTCCTCTATTGAATGGGTTATAGGGTCAATTCCACACAGGAGCAAAGTGACAGTGACCTGTTAAATGGGTAAGGAGACAGTCCCATGTAGAAGGAAAGTGACATAGTGACATGGTTAAAAGGATCAGTCCAACACAAGCGCAAAGTGACCTAATGACAGTGATATGTTTAATAAGTTATAATGACAGTGACATGTTAAATAAGTTATAGGCAGAGCTACAGTAGGTGCAAAGTGACCTAATGAGTATTGCATTTTAAGCGATCAGTCCAATGTACGAGCAAATTGCGCTAATAGCAGTGACGTTTAATGGGTTAAATGGGCAGATCACGTCAATGATCTCATAAGAATGATGTTTAATCGATTATAGGGAGCAAAGTGACCTACTGACAGTGATTAAATACGAATCGCTGTACATACAACGCCCTTTACTTTGCAGGAAGGGAATGTGTTAACACCAGGCCTTCAGCTCTAACTAAACATGACAGGCAAGGCGTTGCATCTCTGAGCACTTTCCCCGTTCCACCGTAACCCCGGCCTGCGGGTTTATGGTAAGGGTGGGACAGGCTTTGGCAGGAGATGTGCAAATCATTTCTGTTTTCATACAGTTAATGCTGTTTATATAACTCAGCTGGTTTTTAAAGGAAATTATTTTTTTTTAAACTACCAAAAAAAACATATTTTCCACTTAAAAATAAACAAACTTTCCTGCCCCGAAATGGTCATTTGTTAGTGTGGTGTGACTTTATATGAAGCGATTTGCATGTCGTTTTACCCTTCAATATACGATTAAATCTGATCCCCTTTCTTTTACCTATAGTTCTCTAGATAAAGAAATACCCCTTTGCCTTCCTTATAGCTCCAGTTCCAATGTTCTCCTTCCCATATAGCCCTAGTTTCTGTATAAATCCCAGTCCCTTCTCCTTTATCCCCAGTTTCTAAAACACATCCCTTCTTGCCCCATAAAGGGGGGGGGGACTTAAAAGTAGTCCAGGGCTGTTCCAATCCCCTATTATCAGCCCGCTGTCTATATGTTTTTCCTTTGCAAATAACAGGTTTAGCAGTACCTCCGGACTAACACAGAGGGCAGCTCACAGTCTGTGTGATTCAGGCTTCCATTTCTAACACCCTATAAATCCAGCATGCTCCGGGACGCGGAGGGCGGGGGGATCGAACTGCCAGC
This sequence comes from Ascaphus truei, assembly GCF_040206685.1. Taxonomy (NCBI): domain Eukaryota; kingdom Metazoa; phylum Chordata; class Amphibia; order Anura; family Ascaphidae; genus Ascaphus; species Ascaphus truei. The sequence continues at coordinate 27,251,230 of NC_134491.1, forward strand.
AAATATATTTTCCTTCCCTTTGATTAAAAACCTCCGTCGCTTCCTGGTGGAGTTGGCAAAATTTAGGGGGTTTTAATGGCTTTAACCCCCGCAGGGCTCGCCATTAAAACACAGTAAACTTGCTTAATTATAAGACATAATGAAACCCAGGCATGTTCATTATCAGTGTAAAGAGATACTCTGCATCATTATACAGCGCAGTGTGTTCATTATCAGTGTATAGATACTCGGCATCATTATACAGCACATATTGTTTATTATCAGTGTAAAGAGATACTCGTCATCATTATTCAGCGCAGTGTATTCATTATCAGTACAGTATAAAGAGATTCTCTGCATCATTATACAGCGCAGCGTATTATCAGAGTGGGATAGGAGCAGTTACAGAGTGTGGTTATATGTAGTAATAGGAGGAGTTATGGGGATGGGTTGTACGGGACTATATGGGATGCTATAGGGACCCGTTATAAGGGGCAATATGAGGAGTGGTTAAATGTCATAATAGGAGGAGTTAGAGGGTGGGGTTGAATGGGGGTATATAGGGTGTTATAGGGACAGGTTATATACAATAATAAGAGAAGTTATAGGGAGCGGTTATATGGGAGCAGTAGGAGGAGTTATAGGGAGCCAATATGTGAGACTATCCGTGCTCGTGCTTTCCCATGTGTTTAAATAGAACTACACATCTCTTGCTGCCGTCCGCTGGAAAACTCCACAATCTCCTATAACGTGAGCCCCCCTAAGGGAGCTCACAATGCAACAAAACAAAAAGGAGCACTGAGATGCAGTATATCATTTTACAGACCCAAACAGTCCAACGTTAGGACAGGACATAACATCAAGAATAATATGGCAATAAAATAAACTTACAACCAACTGAAAGGTGCGCGGGCATCTCCTGACGAAGCACGCAGTGCGAAACGCATAGAGCTCACGAGGGGCTGCTACGTGAGTCATTATTGGTGGAGAGGCAGATCAGTAGGAGAGAGGAACGTACAGCTGGCGGAGTTCCATGGGTCCGGACCTGGTACCTCTGCTTCTGCGGCTACACCTCTGGATCTCCCGGTCACCTACTCGCACCTTTTTGTTGGGTGTACGTTTATTTCATTGCCATATTATTCTTGATGTTATGTCCAGTCCTATCATGGGACTGTTTCACTGAATAAAATGATATACTGCATCTGAGTGCCACTTTTCCGCTTCTTTTTGCGTTATAGGGAGCGGTTACATGGGGCAATTTGAAGGAGTTATAGGGAGCAGTTACATGGGGCAATAGGAGGAGTTATAGGGAGCGGTTATATGGAGGCAATAGGAGGAGTTATAGGGACCGGTTACATGGGGCAATTTGGAGGAGTTATAGGGAGCAGTTACATGGGGCAATAGGAGGAGTTATAGGGAGCGGTTATATGGAGGCAATAGGAGGAGTTATAGGGACCGGTTACATGGGGCAATTTGGAGGAGTTATAGGGAGCAGTTACATGGGGCAATAGGAGGAGTTATAGGGCGCGTATATGTGGAGGCAATAGGAGGAGTTATAGGGAGCAGTTACATGGGGCAATTTGGAGGAGTTATAGGGAGCAGTTACATGGGGCAATAGGAGGAGTTATAGGGAGCGGTTATATGGAGGCAATAGGAGGAGTTATAGGGAGCAGTTACATGGGGCAATTTGGAGGAGTTATAGGGAGCGGTTATATGGAGGCAATAGGAGGAGTTATACGGAGCGGTTATATGGAGGCAATAGGAGGAGTTATAGGGAGCGGTTATATGGAGGCAATAGGAGGAGTTATAGGGAGCGGTTATATGGAGGCAATAGGAGGAGTTATAGGGAGCGGTTATATGGAGGCAATAGGAGGAGTTATAGGGAGCGGTTATATGGAGGCAATAGTTAAACAAGTTTTGATAGTTAAATCATGGAAACATTTTTAAATGTCAAACGAAGAAAAGAAAAGTGATTTTATCTCTTTAATCTGATTATCAGGAACTTTCTGTAAGTTTTTTTTATACTGTATTGTTCGCTGTTTGTTTATTTAAGGCTTTTTAATCCTTTAATTTGAACGTTCCCAGACAGTGAATCAGCCGCTGCCCAGAAATGATGTACTTTTGCCCTTTAAATTAAAATAAACAGAGGCAAAACCTCTGTATAGGGCAGGGCGATTCCCCCGTCAGAGCCTGTACTCGATGTATGGGGTAATGTCTCGCAATCCAGCGGAGGAGAAACAAGATTTCTCAATCCCATTCTCGTTTTTATTTAGTTTTTTTGATAGGGTTAAACTGTTCCCCTGGAGTGGGTTGCTGGCTTTGTGCTTCTGTCCCAGCTAACGGTGTGTAATGCAGCAGGGTGAAGATAGGGGTATAACATAGATTGTAAGCTCCCCGGGGCAGGGATCCCCTTTCCTATCGTCTGATCTTCTTTGTTGCACTTTTTGTACTATAATTCCCTGTACTGTATGGTGTCCCTTGTAAAGCGCTAAGTACAGCTGTGGGCGCTACATAAATAAAGCTATACATACATAACAGGAATTGTGAGCTAATAAAAGTGACTATTGGCCCTTAAAGATGTCATTGTCATTATTGTATTGTATGTCTTTATTTGTATAGCGCCATTAATGTACATAGCGCGTCACAGTAGTAATACATGTTGTAATCGTATAAATAACAAATAATATAAATAACAGGTCATGGGAATAAGTGCTTCAGACATAAAAGTAACATTAAGGAAGAGGAGTCCCTGCTCCGAGGAGCTTACAGTCTAATTGATTAGGTCACTTTGGAGAGATAGTTAGATACACAGACACCCAGTCATATAGATATAAAGTTTGATATAGTAATGATAAAGGACAGTTAGGAGCACATACACATTCGGTAAACCTGCCTTATCGATACAAACAAAGCCCCTATTAAACATCTTATCCTACCAGAAAGGGCTTAACTCCTTTGTGCAGCAACACGCCTCTGGAGGAGAAGAGGTTAAGGATGCCAGAGAAGGCGTTACATGGCTGAGGGGGGAACTAAAGAGGAGCGCAATGGGAACAGCAAGCGGAGAGGGCTTGTTTATCAAGCGTCTGCATGAAGTCAAAGTCTCCATTTAAAGCTCCCCTGGACCCCCTCCCCTCTCTGTTTACTCATCCACCGTCAACACAGCTCCTGTCAAGAGGCTTCTCGTGTGTGTGTGTGTGTGTGTGTGTGTGTGTGTGTGTGTGTGTGTGTGTGTGTGTGTGTGTGTGTGTGTGTGTGATATATGATATATATATATCTATACATGTATACGGTTCTGCAGAGGCACTCCATAATTTCTTTCATTTACTTTGTTGGAGTGCAGCTATATCCAACGGTGTCCAGTAGGTCTGGGCAATATATACAAAATATCTATCGATATATAGGCACTCCGCTTAGTGTAATAGTTCTTTATGTATCTGACGTTTCGGTTCCCATTGCAATCTTTCTCAAGGATGTGAGAGGTTCCAATGGGAACCAAAACGTTGAGATATATATATATATATATATATATATATATATATATATATATAGTGGTTGACAAATCACCCAAAAATCTACTCGCCGAACCAAAATATCTACTCGCCACCTAGTCCCGCCCCCAATCCCGCCCTGCATGGTGTCGGCCATGAGGAGGTCGCCATGGGGTCAAATCCAGTCGCCACGGGCCTGTATTTTAATGGATTTGTTGAACACTGTATATATATATATATATATATATATATTTTATATATATATATATACACACATACATACATACACACGTATATATATGTGTGTGTTTGTGTATAATGTAAGACAAAGACGCTATAAAAGTCCTATTGTATTGGAATATACAATGGAGGCTGCATCCTATAAACTGAGACACGGACCCAATAAGTCCGTTTATAGGACTATTACAGCACAGAGACAGCTGCTTGTGTCCTGAGATGCGTTCAGTCCTATCTGCGGTTACAGGATCGTCCTTGTTTTCTTTTTTCATACCAGAAATATTTACCCTGGGTTGTGTCATCTCAACGCCTCCCTGATCCCTGGGAGTTCTTGTGCACCCCTTAACCCTTTTACTGCCAGAGGGACCAGCAATGCATTGCTGGCCCCTCTGCCAGCGAAGCGATTATCAGTTGCTGCATATAACTGCTCCTATTGCCCCATATAACCACTCTTTATAACTCCTTCTATTGCCCCAATATAACCGCTCCCTATAACTCCTCCCCTTGCCTCATAACTACTCCATATACCTCCTCCTATTGCCCGCATATAACTGCTCCATATACCTCCTATTGTCCCATATAACTGCTCCATATACCTCCTCCTATTGCCCCATATAACTGATCCCTATAACTCCTCCTACTGCCCATATAACTCCTCCTATTGCCCCATATAATTGCTCACTATATCGCCTCCTATTGCCCCATATAACCTCTCCCTATAACTCCTCCTATTGCCCCATATAATCACACCTTATAACGCCTCCTATTGCCCCATATAACCACTCCCTATAACTCATCCTATTGCCCCATATAACAACCCCCTATAACTTCTCCTATTGCCACATATAACTCCTCCCTACAACTTCTTTCTCGATATAACTGCCCCCTATAACTCCTCCTGTAGCGCCCTATAACCGCCCCTATAACTCATCCTATTGCCCCATATAACCGCCCCTATAAGCCATCCTATTACCCCACATAACCGCCCCCTATAACTCTTATTGCCCCACATAACCACCCCCTATAACTCCTCCAATTGCCCCATATAACCGCCCCTATAACTCGTCCTGTTGCTCCCTATAACCACTCCCTATACCTCTTACTCCATATAACCACCCTTATCTCATCCTATTGCCCCTATAAGCCATCCTATTACCCCACATAACCACCCCCTATAACTCTTATTGCCCCACATAACCACCCCCTATAACTCCTCCAATTGCCCCATATAACCGCCCCTATAAGCCATCCTATTACCCCACATAACTGCCCCCTATAACTCTTATTGCCCCACATAACCACCCCCTATAACTCCTCCAATTGCCCCATATAACCGCCCATATAACTCCTCCTATTGCCCCACATAACAACCCCCTAAACGTCTCCTATTGCCACATATAACTCCTCCCTATAACGTCTATTTCTCTTTATAACTGCCCCCTATAGCTCCTCCTATTGCCCCATATAACCGCCCCCTGTAACTCCTGCGCTCTGTGTAATTAGATTTCTCTCCTGTTTAATCAGGGAGAGGAAGTTTGTAATTAGAATCAGCTGCAGGACCCCTTTCCCCCTTCCCTCCCTCTGACCGTTGCCCTCTGCCCATGGAGAACTCCTGAGTCTGCCTGGCCCTGGGGTTATCCCACACATTGAGAAGAGACTCCTGATTACTCTGTCATTATTTAACCCCTTTCACTGCCGGAGATGGGGGGCACGTGATGGGGAGAAGAGGGGACAAACGGAAGGATTTCTCCATAGAAATCCTCTTTACTTCCCACATAGCCCCAGTCCCTATTAAAACAAAATTGTCTTCTCCTATAGCCCCAGTCATATTAAAAGAAAAACTTGTCTTCTCCTACTGTATAGCCAGTCCCTATAGAAATCCCCTATTTCCCCCCGTATATATCCTAGTAACCCACTAAATCAATTCCCTTTACTTCCCCTATAACTCCAATCCGAATAAGAAATCCCCTTTACTTTTCCTAGTGCCCCAGTCCCTATTGAACCCCCATACTTTCCCTATAGCCCTAGCCCCTATATAAACCCCATCTACGTCCCCTATATAGACTAAGCCCCTATAAACATCACCTCGTCACAGGTTATAGGGGCACCACGTCCCCTTTTTTTTTCTCAGGCCAAAGGCAGAACCAGTCCCAACATGTCCAGGAAACCTTTCTCTTGGCAAATACCGATCGGTAAATAAAACTTTAAAGGTTTTTTTTGCCACACACGGAGAAGACTTCGGCTGCACCCTATTAAAAAAAAAAGTACGACTGAAAGGAGATGTAAAAGAAATCCTGAAACCCCATTACAATGACAGCTAAAGAACATGCCAACCTTATAAAGAAAAGGGGATCTGACTTATTAAATCCTAATGTATGTATGTATGTGTGTGTATGTGTGTATGTGTGTATGTATGTATGTATGTATGTATGTATGTATGTATGTATGTATGTATGTATGTGTGTATGTATATATATATATATATGTATGTGTGTGTGTATGTGTGTATGTGTGTATGTATGTATGTGTGTATGTATGTATGTGTGTATGTATGTGTGTGTGTATGTATGTACTGTATGTATGTACTGTATGTATGTATGGGCTAGCCTATAAGTAGATATAGGATCGTCTTTTAGGGAGACGAGCCGCAGAGCTGACAATCTAATGCACGCACAATACAGGGAGAGGAGCAGCAGAGCTGACAATCTAATACACGCACAATACAGGGAGAGGAGCCGCAGAGCTGACAATCTAATACACGCACAATACAGGGAGAGGAGCCGCAGAGCTGACAATCTAATACACACACAATACAGGGAGAGGAGCAGCAGAGCTGACAATCTAATACAAACAAAATACAGGGAGAGGAGCCGCAGAGCTGACAATCTAATACAGACAATACAGGGAGAGGAGCAGCAGAGCTGACAATCTAATACACGCACAATACAGGGACAGGAGCCGCGGAGCTGACAATCTAATACAGACAATACAGGGACAGGAGCAGCAGAGCTGACAATCTAATACAGACAATACAGGGAGAGGAGCAGCAGAGCTGGTCATCTAATACAGAGTGGAGCTGCAGAGCCGACAACATAATACAGTCACAATACAGAGAGGAGCAGCAGGGGGGCAGCTTAATGCAAAGGAAAACCTATAGGCGGAGCATCCCTCACTCCCTCCTCTCCCCCTCTCCTCCTGGTCCCCCCTTTCTCTCTCCCTCCTCCCTCCTAACCAGCAGGAACCTTTGTGCAGACAAACTGGTGCGTCTCTCTCTCTATTTCTCCCTCTCTCTCTCTGTATTTCTCTCTCTCGCTCAGCATTCAACCTCTCTCTACCAGACAACACTATCAGTCTGTCCTCATCATCCTACAGATTTTGTTTTGGGATTAAATGCCCCATTCCCCTCAATTTTCCAACAACTGCAGAAATTGCAGTTTTTAGCCTAAGATAATGCACTGAAATTAGATTTTTGGGGGGGAAGGGAGGGGGGTATTAGTGTGTCTCTTTCTCTCGTTTTCCCTTTAAAAACAAGTGAAATTCACTTTTTTTTTGCCGTTGAATTGTAGGATTTTTACAGATTTACAGATTTTTTTTTGTCGTTGTTAGAAATTAAGTTCCCCCCCCCCCCCAGGAAAAATAGATTCTGTAAATAAAAATGTAGTTTTAACAGCAACATTTATTTTTAGTGCAAATAGCCGGTTTTTTTTTCACTGTCAAAATCGACTATTTTGGGGATTTCTGCTGTAAAATTATTCTGATTTTTATTCATCTCATTCTTTTTTTTTTCACGAGAAATGTATATTTTTTGGCAGTCAAAATAGCAGTTTGGGTAACATTTCTCTACTGGTTTCCAGTGAAAGTAAAGTTTTCTGTTTGAATTAAAATCGTGTTTCTTTGCTGTAAAATAGCCAATTGTAGTTTTTTTTTATGATTTAAAGGTATACAGACCCCTTGCCATGGATATACCAGGGGGTCCTGTATACTGTATGTTTTTACTCCTTCTCCACACAAGCCACATCTCTTCAAATGAAGCCAGCCAAGGTAAGAGATAAACTCTCTCTGTACTGTACTCATCATCATATCATCATACGCTGCAGCATGTAACATTGCAGCTATTGCCCCTCAGAGCTTACGCTTTAACGCTGCTCTTAGAACGGTTGTGTGTTAAATAAACGGATACATCCTGTATTGTTGGGAAACAAATTGGCTTTATTTGTAATATAATCATTAATTATGTATGTATGTATACAGTATATAAGACATTTGCAAATATATATATATATATATATATATATATATATATTACACATCTATATATTTATATATATATATATATATATATATTGAAAGATATATATATATATTTGCAAATGTCTTATATACTACATACATACATACATACATACATAATTAATGATTATATTACAAATAAAGCCAATTTGACTCCCAACAATACAGGATGTATCCGTTTATTTAACACACAACATATATATATATATATATATATATATATATATATATATATATATATATACATATATATATATATATATATATATATATATATATATATATATATATATATATATATATATATGCCTCTCTCTCTATATATACATACACACATTTTAAGTTTATATATTTTTTCTAGCATAAAACTCCGTTTGCAGGTAATATAAACACATATACTGCTATGTGAATGTGTGCCTTATGATTATACATGTGTGTGTATAGATGCCTATATATATATATATATATATATATATATATATACATACACACACACACACACACACACACACACACACACACACACACACACACACACACACACACACACACACACACACACACACACACACACCACACACAAAAACATATGTGCCTTTGTATACAGAGTAGCATCTTGTGGGGGTTTCTTTAGGGTAGGAGGGAGGGGTTGACTGGAAGTTGAAGCTTTAGACTGTTTTATAAAGGAATAATGTTCAGTGCTGGGTTCCAGCGCGTTTAACACCTTAGGGGCATTTATTAAAGACTTTAAACTTCTTATGAACTGTGTCAGCAGAGAGGTTAATGCCCTGTCCCATGCAGTCTTGCCAAAATCAATTGCCATATAGATATCATATACATTTTACTTCCAAAATACTCTGGTCCCTATAGAAATCTCTATTGTTTCCCCTTTAGCCATAGTCCCCATAGAAACCCCCTTTACTTCCTCTATAGCCCCGGTCCCATTAGAAATCCCCTTTAATTTCTCCTTGTCACCCCTACCATAAACGGCACTGTCAAACCCTCATTTTTTTCCTATGAGGCCTCTGTTAGGGCTGATGTTGGTAGTCCCCTAATAAACTGACCTATAACTCAGCCCGGCTGTGGGATCAGCATCAGCGTTCTTACCTCATTTAGGGCTGACCCCTTAACAAGAGCAGTGTGCGCTGTATATTCTGTGGGGTTTGGAGTTGAATGTGAAAACCTAATAAACATCCTGTAATGTAAGATGGGCATTAACCATGGCAGGGTCAAGTTATAGGGATCAGCGTATTCATGTTATTGTATATATAGGACTGCGTGATAATATCATTATACAGCGCAGCGTGTTCATCATCAGTGTGTAGAGATACTCATCATTATTATACAGCGCAGTATGTTCATTACCAGTGTATAGATACTCAGCATCATTATACAATGCAGCATTTTCATTATCAGTGTGTAGAGATACTCTACATAATTATACAGTACAGCATGTTCATTATTAGTGTATAGTGATGTACTCATCATCATTATACAGTGCAGCATGTTCATTATCAGTGTATAGAGATACCCATCATCATTATAAGTGTATAGAGACTCAACATCGTTATACAACGCAGCATGGTCATTATCAGTGTATGGATACTCATTTCATTATACAGCGCAGCGTGTTCATTATCCGTGCATGGATACTCGGCATCATTATACAGCGCAGCATGTTCATTATCCGTGTATAGAGATAATAATACCGTTATTTCATATAACGCTTTTCTCCCAATGGGACTCATAGCACGTCACAATGACAGGGGATTGCGCCATACCTAGCACAGCACATAGGAATGTTACAGGCACAGTCCCTGCACAGGTGAGCTTACAATCCAATTTTGGTACCTAAGGCACAGGGAGATAAAGTAACTTGCCCAAGGTCTTTTAGCCTCAGTGTGGCCATTATCAGTGTATAGATAGATACTCAGCATAATTATACAGCGGGGTGTATTCATTATCGGTGTATAGATAGATACTCAGCATAATTATACAGCGGGGTGTATTCATTATCGGTGTATAGATAGATACTCAGCATAATTATACAGCGGGGTGTATTCATTATCGGTGCATAGGGATACTCAGAATCATTTTATACGCTGCCTGTTCATTTGCGCTGTATTTCTTTCTTTCTTTATAAAATGTTTTACCAGGTAGTAATACATTGAGAGTTACCTCTCGTTTTCAGGTATGTCCTGGGCACAGAGTTAAGATGACAAATGGTTACAAATACAAAGTTACATTAAGTGAGCAGGGTATACATTATATAGAAGACATTGCATGCTCAGTTACAGATAATATATATTATGAGCGTATGAAACAGTTACAGACCAGATTAAAATGTGTGACAGCCTTAGATTTGAAAGAACTTAGACTGGTGGCGGCTGTGAGAGTCTCCGGTAGGTTGTTCCAGTTTTGGGGTGCACGGTAAGAGGAGTATAGATACTCATTATTATACAGTGAGGCATGTTTATTATCAGTGTATAGGGATACTCAGCATTATTATACAGCGCAGCATGTTCATTGTGAATGTATAGAGATACTCTGCATCATTATACAGTACAGCATGTTCATTATCAGTGTGTAGATACTCCGCATGATTATGTAGCGCAATGTGGTAATTATCAGTGTATATACCCATCATCATTATACAGTGCGGCATGATCATTATCAGTAAATAGAGATACTCAGTATCTTTATATAGCACAGCATGTTTATTATCAGTGTACAATCATAGTCATTATAATTTATACAGTGCAGCATGTTCATTATCAGTGTATGGATACTCAGCATCATTATACAGTGTGGTGTGTTCATTATCAGTGTATAGAGGTACTCAGCATAATGATACAGTGCGGTGTGAACATTATCAGTGTGTAAAGATACTTAGCGCCATCCTGGTACTAACCATTGAAGTGGTTGCATGTGAATGCTGGGCTCAGCTGGCCCGTGGTGTGTTTTCTTGATGCTGTTATGAGTCCTCTTGTTATTTTTTGACATTTTTTAGCTATGACTCTGGATGTTTGAAGTGGGGGGTTGGGAGGGGGTGGGGGGGACTCAGTCCAGGCTTATAAGGCCGGAGGCAAGAGGTGTGGGGAGGGGCGAAATAAAATCCCTGCCTCGATAAAAGCCTGGGGTACGTCATGTAATTAAAAACAGCAACTAAGGAAAGGGACATGTGAAACAAAATTAACTATCATTCTCCAACGCAGCATTGTCAGTATCAGGATAGATACTCGGGATCATTATACAGTGCGACACTTTCATTATCGGTATATAGAGATGCGCATCATATATAGAGATGCTCAACATCATTGTATCACACAGCGTGTTTAACGGCAGCATATAGAGACACTCGGCATCATTATATCGCGCAGCATGTTCATTATTAGTGGATAGAGATACTCCACACCACTAGTCAAAGCAGCAGGTTTATTATCACTGTGTAGAAATACACAGCATTATTATGCATCGCAGCATGTTCATTATCAGTGTATAGAGATACTTGGCATCATTGTCCAGTGCAGCAAGTTTCTTATCAGTGTATGGTGATACTCTGCATCATTATACTGGTCAGTGTGTGAATTATCAGTGTATAGAGATACTGATCATCATGATACAGCGCTGCGTGTTCATTAACAACGTTTAGATACTCAGCATCATTATACAGCGCAGCGCGTTGATTATCAGTGTATAGATACTCTGTATCATT